>NC_026008.2:6468350-6609012 GCF_000442705.2 Elaeis guineensis | reverse complement strand
TCCCACCATGGGCCCGCCCCACCGCCATCGCTGCACCCAACGTTCGCACTACACCGAGCTCCATACAACCACCAAATCCCCTCCCCCCCAACTCCAGCACCGCCAACCCCCCTCACCTCACTTGGGAGTTTTTCGACGCCAGCGCCAACTCTGGTGATGATGATCCCATCCCTTCCTCTCACCGTCTCCCCCCACCCCCCGACCCTGCTGTGTGGGGCCCAAGCCACAACCGTTTGTGCCGCCCCCACCACCGTCCGTGCTGCACCTGCTGTCCGTGCTACTCCCGGCTCCGTGCGACCACCAAATCCCCTCCCCTCCCTCCTCCGGCTCCGGCACCACCAACCCCCCTCAATTGGCAACACCATAATATCCTCCCTAGAGTATCAATATATATATATAATAATATATATATATAATATATATATATAATATATATATATATATATATATATATATATATATGATGACACATGTCTCAAATTCTCATCTCTTAAGAATATGTGTTATTATGCATGGAAATAGATATAATTTTATTAATTTATAAGTCAATATTTCAAAATATGTCCTTATAAAGTTTTACAAGTATTGGCCAATTTGACTTCTAGACATACATCTAACACAGGAGCGACGTGGTTGATGCTTGCATTATACAATCCCTGAAAGGTCAATAGGTTCTTAAACTGGGGAATATGGATATCTTTCAATTTTTGATAGTCTTCTAAGTCCTCTTTGAGAGGATTCTTCTTATTATTCAGCTCGAGCCAAGGCTTACCCCAGGTGATCCCAAAGCCCCAAGGCTGATTCGAGAAAACAAAAAGTATCTATTCTTTCAGCTACATACAAAAGATGGCAGGCCGGCTACAATTTTACACTTAGGGTGAGGGGAGAAGTACCACCACTCTTTGTCGTAGGGATGCTTCTTCAGAGAAAATAAAGACCTAAAAAGGAAACATCTAGGAGAAATTTTGACAATGTCACACATCAAAATGAAGGCAATCAAAGACCAAATCCCATTTGGAGCTATCTAAATGGGAAGGATCTTATAGTAATCTAATACGTTACAAATGAAAAGATGAAGAGAACATCAAAGACTGAAGGGGAGTACCTCATCATAAAAGGCAACACAACCTTTTGGAGGAATGAAGACCCTATCATCCTTACTGGATGCAACTAACCTAAAGAAAGAAGGGATGAAATATTAAATTCGAAACTTTTGTAAGTCAGATTCAACAAGATGAGACTCTTCATGGTTGGGTTTCAGAGATGCACAGCCCCAACCTATTGAGAAAAATACCTCAAATTTGACCCATAAAGAGCCCATAGGAGAAACCATAGCAACAAGAAGTCCAAGAGAGAAGCCCACGCGAAGAACGACATGCGAGAGACGTGGCCCACAGTACGCCACAGCCTATAGGTGCAGTTGGGCATGGCCTAGGGCATGTGCACGAGGCAGCCTAGCATGAGGTGCGGTCCCAGCGTGGGCTGGCCTTGAGCATGGCCCAATGGGCACTCGTAGATGTAGCGGGGCCCAATGCATGTGGGTGTGCACAGGCCAGCCCAACAGGCATGCGGGGTACGACTCCCATTTCTCCTCAGGTTCTCATGGTCCACCATGGATCAGGAATCATTTCTCGATCGTTTCTGACGGTCTATGGAGTTTTGTGGATCGACAAAGTGGTGATTGCACGATCGGATGGGTGAGAGGATAAACGGGCATGATCTGATGGCGATGAGGCTTATTTTAGGTGCTGTTAGGAGACCTAAATCAAGTCCAAGCTAGGTTTGATGCCTTTAAGAGGCCCTATGTGCAGACAGAGAATTGGGTGGTAGTAGGAAGTTTAGTGGAGACCTGAGGAGCAGCAGCAGATCCGGAGAGGTGTCGGTAGAGTGCAAAAGCAGGAGGTTTCAGACAGACTATCAGACAGCGAACATCAGTCATTTCAAAAAATCTCCTAAAGAGAGAGAGACAGAGTTTTATGTAAGGGAGTGCTTCTTGTTGAAAGAGAGAAATTGGTATTTGTGGGTTGAGGGTATGATCTCTTCTCGTAAATTTTCTCTTTTCTCATAGTGAAGCTTGCATCCTTGTGGAGGTGAGCCTTTAGCTGATCCACGTATTTGATTATATTTCTTTTTTTTTCTTTCTTTTTGCTACAATGAGTGATCCCAGATCCCAGAATACAACTGTGAGGAGCCTTATCGAAAACTCTCCGTGGGTTGACCCTAGGCCCTTTTAGAGAAGAAGAGCCAGAAGGTTTAGGACTACTATTTTTCTTATATCTACGAGGAGCCATGAGATCAAAGAAAGAGGAATAGAACCTATAAACTATTGGATAGCTAAAGAACTTGAGTTCAAGGGATGAAGAAGAAACAGATGAACCAGCTAAGGACCTCTTAACAGGAGCATAGTTAGGAGATGCTGAAAGCTACCATTAGAGAAAAAAACTTTAAGAATATCAAATGCAGTAGCAATGGTGGAAAGATGAAAGCCAAGTCCAAATGACCTTATTAATAATGGATATCAACAGCTCTGATCCTCTAACTCTCACCATTCGGTGCTACAAGCATTCCACTTGGCATTGTGCGGTGGGTCGAAGAAACATACCAAAAATCATCTTTTTTCAAAATCATTACGACTCCTTTAAATACCGCTTTGACATCACTATAGAAAGGATGTGACGGTTACTTTGTTAGAATTCAGATGGCATGTCCCTTTGTACGTGCCACAAATAATAAATGTAGAATGACCAGTGCAATGGTTCACTGATGGGACTGCTGCCGTTACAAGTGTTGAATGGTAATTGGACCCAAAAATGTCCGACAACTTTAGATTCTAGTTAAAGCATCATTTCAGCAAAAAACTGATGTGAGTCACCGATGTCTCTGAGCGTTATCTGTCGAAGCAGAACTCTCATCACATCAGTGAAGACTTGAAGTGGTATTCAACTACTTCGGTTGCATCAACGAAGCTTCACAAAGATAGAGGAGCTCACTGCGACACATGACTCTGGACCCAGATGATGATCTACTTCCCAGTATGAAATATTTTTTTGGACTGAAAAGTGGGGGCAAGTATTAAGCAGGAATTGATCTACCTGATGATATATCCAACCCTACCGAAATATAGCAAATACTTGGCATTATGACGTGAACGACTCAGGATATATGTTCTATCCAACATTAATGTCATCGGTTGATAACCAAATAGTTAAGGTCGATCCTCAGATGAAGTCTACATCATCAGTATTCTGCCGATCTCATCTCATCTTTGCTTCTCTATAAGCCGTATGACAGCTTGGAAGCTATGAGAAATCATTGGTGTGTGGATTATTCTAAGTTGGCATTTGGCTGTAATAGAATCCATCTTCCCATACGTAAACACTGGCACCGTAACTAATTGCCAACAATTTGTCAATAATCCACTACTCCAGTTACAACATTGCTAACCGCCTAACAAATATTCCTCATAAAAAGAGAAAAAAGTAGGAAAAAGAGAGAACTTTGAACACTATCTCTGTGAACTGTTTTCACTATCTCTTACTATTCTCCTTCTTTGATTTTCACTGACTTAAGCATCGAAAGGTTCTCCACCGAAAAACCTCCTATCTTCTTCTCCGATGTGCGCGGACTTTCTTTGCAAGTGATCGAAATTTTGATTGGCACCGACCTACTTCAGCAAGATGAAGGATCCAAGCTGTTACACCCAATCGGAGAGGTGCAGCAACACTTCTCATCACGAATGGGCATATATTTTTGCAAGCATAAAATCAACAAAAGTTAAATAATATTTTTAAAATAATAATCATAATAATTTTTTCCTTCGTGGATAGCAACGGGTCTTTTTTTTTTTTTTGATAAAAATAACTACATATCTTACACCAAAATAAAATAAAAAAAAAACAAAGATAATAAATCTGCACAAGGGAAATGCCCGGCCGATACAAAATCAGCCGATCAATTTTTTCTTTTTTATTTTATAGTAAGACGAATTTATTACACCAATATAATAAAAATATATTTGAATTTTTTTTTAAATAAAATATTTTTTAAAAAAAATCAGAAGAGAGATTCCGTGTGATTGTCAGCTTCAGTGTCGGTAGGATCCCACGCTCCGGGCTCACCGCAACCAGCCACAAGCAAACGGATCACGTCCTTGTGGCCGCCCATTTCCCCCTACACGACAAGCTCAGCATCTTCCATCCGCTAAGTGTCAGCCGTCCGGGGAATCATCCGGGCTCTCTCCCCAAACAAATCCCTCATCGTTTACCAGGCTAAAATGCCACCGATCCAAAATTACAGAAATTCTGGATATCCTTTGATCATCGTTCATAAAACGGATCCAAAGCCCACCAGTACATCCCACCCTCCAAATTGATATGGAGTTATCCACCTCCCTGGCCGCCGCCCTCCTGGCGGTGCTCCTCTACGCCGCCGTCCTCCAGCGATGGCGCCGCTCTTCCTCCTCGAAGCCCCCTCTAGGCCCAACTGGGCTCCCCCTCGTCGGCAGCCTTCCCTTCCTCGACCCGGAGCTCCACACCTACTTCGCCCGCCTCGCCGCCACCCACGGCCCAATCTTCAGCATCCGGCTAGGCACGAAGCTGGGCATCGTGGTCTCCTCCCCGGCCCTCTCCCGCGAGGTGCTGAAGGACCACGACCCCATCTTTGCCAACCGCGACGTGCCCGCCGCAGCCCGCGCCATCGCCTACGGCGGCGCCGACATCGTCTGGAACCCCAACGGCCCCACCTGGCGCATGCTCCGCCGCGTCTGCGTCCGCGAGATGCTCGGCCCTGCCAGCCTCGACGCCGTCTACGGCCTCCGGAGACAGGAGATCCGGTCGACCATCCGTCATCTGCACTCCCACGCCGGCGCTCCGGTCGACGTTGGAGCTCAGATGTTTCTGACGGTGATGAACGTGATCACCAACATGTTGTGGGGAGGGACGGTGGAGGGGGAGGAGAGGAGTTGGGTGGGGAAGGAGTTCCGGGCGGTGGTGGCGGAGATAACGGAGCTGCTGGGCAGGCCCAACGTGTCGGATTTTTTCCCGGTTCTGGCCCGGTTCGATCTGCAGGGGGTGGAGAGGCGGATGAGGCTGCTGCTGGAGCGGTTCGACCGGATCTTCGAGCCCATAATAGACCGGAGGAGGAAGGTTGGGGAGCGAGGGGCGAAGGATTTCTTGGAGTATATGCTAAGGATGGAGGAGGAAGGCGGTGATAGCAAGACGCCTTTCACCATGACTCATGTAAAGGCCCTCCTCATGGTAAAGTCAACTCTAATTCCTCCACCCCACCCCCACCCCCACCCCCTTCTGTGTAAAATAACCATGTTGCTTGTATAGGTAATTATGGGTAACGTCCGGCCTACTCATCTGTTTTAAAATTAATATTTTAATTATATATTTTTTTTGTAAGATTAATTATAATTTTTTCAATGATATTTAATAATTTAATTTGATAATATTTGAAGTTCTTTTGTCTCATCTCCGATAGTTGTGAGTCATAAAGTCGCTAGAAAAAAATCCTCTAATGCACACATAAGAGGAAATTTTTAGGCAATCTTATCTTATTATATCTATCTTAAAGTATAAACTGGAGAGTCAATGTGAGACTGGAGTCCAACTAACTGAGTCAGTCATGTGACTTAAAAAAAAAAAAAACAGTACATGAAGTGTCATTTCTGGGATCATCCATCCCTTTGTCATCTTTTCCTCTCTATCCATCTATGAAATTTTTCTCCTCCTCTAGTCCCTTTCTCCTTCTCTGAAATACAATCTCGCAACCATAGATTGTATTCACTAGTACATAATATATGATCTAGTGATGCATACCTAACAAATTAGACATCTAATGATCTATATATACCTTCAGACAAATTGATAAACAATTTTCAGAATATTGTGTTCATTAGTATATAGTATATATCTATGTGATGCACATTCAATAGATTTTTGGCACATACTTTAAGTTTTTTTGATATACAAATCTAACAGTGAGCCAATACATATCTCCAGACAAATTGATATATATTCGGATAAATTGATACGTAGTTTTTAAAACATTATATTTACTAGCATATAATATATATCCAAGTAAGATATATTCATCGAGTTTTTGATATATATTTTAAGTTTCTTTGATTCATACCTAGTAACAATATAATACACTTATCTAGGCAATCCAGACATATTTAGGCAAATTGATATATAGTTTTTAGATATTATGAACATAGTGTTTCCTAATATATGGTCCATGGCCACATGATACATATTTGGGATGGACATCTTCATAAAGAAGAAGATTTGGAGGAGAAAGGGATTGGGGGAGGAGGAGCAATGTCTCGTGGACTGATGGAGAGGAAAGGATGACTTGATGAGAAGAAAGAGATGGGATCGATATGGGCAAATGGCCTCACGAATGATGCTTCACATATTTTTTTTTCTTTCTTTTTTTTTTTTTGAGTCATGAGATTAGGGATAGCAATTAGGTCGAGTCGATATAGGTCAGATCGAAAAATTATCAATCCAAATCTGACCTATTTATTAAATAGGTCAAAGATTCAGATCTGAATCCGACCTATTTATTAAATAGGTAATCCTATTCGATCCGTTTAACCTATTTATTAAATAGATCAAGTTAGATTAAATAGGTTAAACAGGTTAAATAGATTTTTAATGGATTAAACAGATCAAATTAAATAGATCAGAAACAGATTAAATAGATTTTAAACATGTTAAGTAAGTCTTAATCAGGTTAAAGGGATTAAATAAATTAAATAGATTAAACAGGTTATTTGACTCAACTCGATCTGAATATTAAATGAGTTAAATGGATTAGATATCTGAAATTCAAATCCAACCTAAATATTAAATAGATGGAACAGATCGATTTATGTATGACCTAAATCTGTTTAGTATAAATCCAAACCTATTTTTGGTAGATCGAATATGGATTGGATTGGTGGGTCGGATCATATTTTACGAGCTTTACATAAGATAGAGAGACTCAATTGATAGGATTTTAGTTCTATTTTGACTTGATTTTCACTTTAAAATGTATGTGACAAATGTTGAGTTCCGACCACGCAGCGAAAAATAATTTTTAAAAAATTAAAACAAGCAAATTAATAGCTTTATCAAATAAAACTATCGAGTCGAACCCAAAACCCTAGAATCACTTTACCGATTACAATCAAAGCAAATTCAAGCATGCAAAGAGATAGAAAATTATACTTTATCCAATATGAAAAAGTGGCATGTTAGTATTTTCATAAGATCCCAAGGTAGAAGTCCTCCAACAGTGATCCACACGAAAGTTGGCCAAAGTCTTTCCCAACCGGTGTGCTGCCGCAGCCTTGTCTTCTCAAGAACACTGTCAGCTTCGAACTTGCATCACGATCGTACCAAAGCCAGTTACTTTCGATCTCACTACTAGAAGGATACCAAGAAGACACTCTTCAAATATCATACAACCTAGAATTTAATTTTTGGCTTCAACATATGAAAAAATTAAATCCTAGGACACTCAAGCAACACTTACTGAAAATCTTACCACCCTTATAGCAAATTTTGCCACTCAAAATTCTCTCTTTTTTTTTCTCAAATTTTTTTAGAATTTTTTTTATATTTACCACATCCCTCTTCTTAGTTTAGGCCAAAAATTGCCATAAGAAGCCATGTGAGACATCCCCTATAAATAGGGGACCAGGGGACGTCTCATGGGATGAAGGGGCACCAACCTTTGGTGCTCCAACTTCCCATGTGCCAAATAAATTTATCGACTGAATTTTTTATGATCCAATTACTTAGAGCAGAAGAACTCTTAGTATTCTATATGCCATAAAAAATTCAATAAATTTTGAAGACAAAATATAGGATTTCTGATCGAGAATTAAGGCAATGTGTGTCAGTTAAGAGCCTTCTTTAAGAAGGACTCTTTACTTCACACGCCAAAATAAGGGAGGCAGCATTTATTTTTGTGTGTGGGTTCTGGTGGGCACAGAGGACTCCTTCTCCATTTGAAACTCTTTCAAGTTAGATAAGGATCCAATCCAAATTGACCCAATCCCATTAGATCAAAGCCAATCAGTCTAGGTTAGCTCAAACAATTTGTTCTAAACTAATTTGGAAACTTGGGTTAATACAATGTGCTAGTTGTGGAAAATTCAGTGCAGGGATAAAATGATAATTTTAAAACTTTTTCAAAATTATGATTTTACAGTAAAAAAATATTAATTAATCTAATTAATTAATATGAATTTATCCTACACTAGGATCTAAATATGATATATAGCATGCATGCATTTAAATTTGAAATTCAAATTCGAACAGTAAACACTTTACTGTAATATGTTCAGAATATAATACCTTTGTGCGGATAGTAGATTGCCACAATCTGATCACCGTCGGGAGAGTCGGATCGTCGTGATGCAGTCACATAGTATGTCTGGCCTCTGCGGATCGTCCACATGAAGCTCCCGGTCTGATCGACTCCTCACGAGTGCTAGCTCGTTGCAGAGCCCTTTTGACGGTCGATGCTGATTGAACTCCTTCAATCGATGTCTGTCGATTCTTCGGATGCTCCAGATCATCAACAGACGTGCTTGAGAAAATGTTGAAGATCTCTCTAAAATTTTGTGGGCTCACGACACTCGTAGCTCACTTTCTCACTTCCCGAACCCCAGGCTAAAACTCTAGGAACTCACCGAAAATCTGGCACTCACTTTTCTTTCTTTTTTCTCTTGGAAGGATATGGACTTCCTTCTCATGCACAAGACTTCTCACACCCTAGAATTTTTCTCAAAAAATCTTCTTCTTGCACGCCCCACTCTTCTCCTCCTTTTATAACAACGTCAAACGTCTTATCCAAAAGAAAGGATAAAGATGAGTAATTGCACATTTGAATTCAAATCAATTTTGAATTCAAATAGACACTAACTCATCCCTTATCCACTAAAGGCATGAGGCGTGGCTTAAATTGTGCATGGAGTGATTTCATGAGAAACCTTTTCTCATGTAATAAATGGAGCGTAAAAAAAGGAATAAGGTGCAAAGATTGATTGCCCATTCAAATTCAAACTTTATTTTGAATTTGAAAGGCCAACCAATCATCCTTATCCATTCATTTGGCACATTAAAGTGGGGCGTGGAGAGGGCTTGGCGTGAGAAAAAAATTCATGAGAAGTTCCTTCTTATGAATTCAAATGGGTGCAATGGAAGTGAGGTGGCGTATGGAGATTGGGTCAAGGTGGTTTAATTATTTAAACCAACCCAATTGAACCAAATAAATTAGGTCCAATTAGACTAATTTAAATCCAACTAAATTAGGCTTAATTAGTCTCAATAAAATCCTAATCAAATCAGGAATTGATTAAGCCCAATCCCTGATCAAATCAGGGACCAAACTATCTCGACGATTAGGTCAACTCTTAACCTAATCGGGTCAAACCCAACTGAATCCACTTCAATTAGACTTGATCCAAAAATAATTACTCAATCAAATTGAGTTAATTAGCGATCAAATCACTAATTAAATCTCTCATAAATACTGAGTCCAAATCCGATGGGCAATCAGGCATCAGAATTCATCGATATGTAACCCTGATCGAAAAGTCCCAATCAGTGGGACTCTTGACCCCGGTACCCATAATGTGTGAAACTCATGATCAGAGAATCCTGATTCTTGATCACTGAGTCTTAAATATATAGGATTCTACACCAGCCATCAGATCAGATAGAAACCTTAATGTATGACCCCGCAGGTTCGAACCTAAGCCGGTAGCACAGGAACCAATTCCTGTACTAATCGAAGTGACCATCTAGCAATGGTACCCGACATCCAGATAGGTCGAAGAGTTACAATCGCAACACTCAGAACCTACATGAATATAGTTACTGTATAATTCATCATTTTGACCTCTGTGTTTAGGATGACTCAGGGTTAAACTGTCAACCCTGATTAGATCATCCGAATCGTGCTCAACTCAAACAGTCCTGTGACTCCTCACAAAGACTATCCTGGCCAAGGTTTTGCTAAATTGAAATACGACTGTACACAGCTCCTAAACTGGAGTGGTCAATCCCATCTTGACACACGCACCGACAAGTCAAGTACTTGACTACACCCAGTAGCCTTCCATCACTGAATTAGAAATTCAGGTAGTCCAGTGCCTAAGTGCAGTGAGTTGCTTGCAAGTCACCGTGGCGGTCTCAGGTCGGAGGGATATTTATACACATATTCATCGGAGCAAATCTTGACAGCAGAAATAGCTCTGGAGTCGGTCACGTTCAGTGCAGATGTACCCTTACATCTCACCTGTATGCCATACCAGTGTCTTCACACTCATTGGTTAAGAGGACAACCAACCTATATGGCACACAACGACCTATGCTTGATAAACGTTGTCATCCTTGGTAACAACGTATCATTTGGTCGCGAATAGATTTAAGGACTAAACGACAAATCCTCCTTTGTCGAGTCTAAATAGTCCTAAGAATTTTACCACAACATAGGAGTTCATTAGAAGATGAAATATTTTGTGATGAAAAATGTCAAAATAATTTTTATTAATTCATAATTCATGTACATATACAAAAATGAGCACAACCATCAACAGACTGACGATTGACTTTGAGACACTATTTCCAACAATCTCCCACTTGGCCTAAAGCCAATCGGTGCAGTATCTAATACCCATCTTCGACTTGTAGTCGTCGAACTCTTCACCGCAATGGCTTTAGTGAATGGGTCAGCCAGATTCTCCTTTCCATCGATCTTCTGAATGTCGACATCACCTCGATCCATAATTTTTTGAATGAGATGGTAGCGGTGCAGAATATGCAGCGACATACTCCACCTCGCAAATCGAATCAGCCACTGTGTGTTGCTTGGAACTCTTCCAGCAGATAGTTCCACCATTAAGGGTAAAAATAAATCCCGACATACTTTTATTGTCATCGTGATCAGACTGAAAACTAGAGTCTGTAAACCCTATAAGTCTCAAATTCGATTCACCATAAACAAGCCACTGGTCCTTAGTATTTCTTAAATACTTCAGGATGATTTTAACAACCTTCCAGTGATTCTCCCCTGGATCAGATTGGTATCTACTCACTACCCCTAGTGAGTATGCCACATCTGGTCATATACATGTCATGGCGTACATGATAGATCCCATAGCCAAAGCATATGGAATCCTACCCATACGCTCTCTCTCTTGAGGTGTTATCGGACAATCCCTCTTCGAGAGAGAAATTTCATGGCCTATCGGAAGATAGTCTTTCTTGGAATTCTCCATGCTGAACCTCTTCAGCATAGTATCAATGTACGTGGACTGAGATAAATCAAACAACTTTTTAGATCTATCCTATAGATCCTCATCCCTAAGATGTAGGAAGCTTCTCCCAGATCCTTCATGGAGACTGTGACGACAGCCAAATCTTTATTCCCTGTAATGCAAGACATCATTCCCGATTAAGAGAATATCATCCACATACAATACAAGAAATACCACTACTGGACCATTAGCCCACTTATAAATGCATGGCTCTTCTCTGTTCTTAACGAAGCCATACGTCTTGATCATCTTATCAAAACGCATGTTCCAACTCCGTGATGCTGCTTAAGTCCATAAATGGACCTCTATAGCCTGCACACCTTAGACTCATCTGTGGATGTGAATCCTTCAGGTTGTATCATATACACCTCTTCATCCAGCTCTCCATTTAGGAAAGCTGTCTTCACATCCATCTGTCAGATTTCATAGTCTAGATGGGCAGCTATCGCAAGTATAATCCGAATGGATTTGAGCATTGCCACAGGAGAAAATGTCTCGTCATAGTCTATACCATAATGTTGACGATATCCCTTGGCAACCATACGAGTTTTATAGGTTTCCACCTTTCCATCTGTGCCCCTCTTCCTCTTGAAGACCCACTTACACCCTATGAATTTTACTCCTTCGGGTGGGTCAACCAATGTCCACACATCATTGACCTTCATAGACTCCATTTCGAATTTCATGGCCTCTAGCCATTTCTCAGAGTCGGATCTTTGTATTGCATCCATGTAGGTGATCGGATCCTCATCATTTTCATCAAGTTCGATAGGATCATCGTCCTAGATCAAGAAATCATAGTATCTGTCCGGTTGACGTGGTACTCTACCAGATTGCTTTAAGGGTGCTTGAACAATGGGCTCCGAATCTGATCTAACCAAATCCGATTCAGGTTCAGCAACTTGTGTCGGTTTTTTCATCTGCCGAACTTTGTCAAGTTCGACCTTAAAGGCAACAGTCCCTTCACCAAGGAACTCCTTTTTCAAAAAGATTACCTTAAGGCTGACAAATACTTTTTGCTCATCAGCTAGGTAGAAGTAATACCCTTTGATTTCTTTTAGGTATCCTATAAAATTATACTTATCAGACCTAGGTCCAAGCTTGTCCGTAATTAAATGTTTAACATAAGCCGGACACCCCCAAACCCTAAGGTGCGAGAGTACTGGCTTACGTTCTATCCATATCTCATATGGCGTTTTGGTTACAGATTTACTCGGAACTCTATTTAGAAGGTAACAAGCCAATTCGAGCGCATATCCTAGAGGAAGATCGACAGACCAGCAAACTCCATCATAGATCGAACCATGTCCAACAAGGTCCGATTCTTCTTTCAGATACACCATTATGTTGTGGTGTTCCAAGAGGAGTCCACTGAGAGAGAATCCCATTCTCTCCAAGATATGTCAGAAAATCATTGGAAAGATATTCACCTCTCGATCAGATCGAAAATTTTAATACACTTCCCAGTTTATTTTTCTACCTCATTTCGAAATAGTTTGAACATTTCAAATGACTCCGATTTATGCTTCATTAAATAGACATACCCATACCTCGATAGGTCGTCTGTGAAGGTTATGAAGTAGAAATATCCACCTCTTGCACTTGAGCTCATGGGTTCACATACATCAGAATGTACCAGACCCAAGAGTTCACTGGCTCGCTCACCTTTTTCAGTAAAAGGTGATTTGGTCATTTTACCAAGAAGACAGGACTCACAGGTTGGAAGTGATTCACAATCATCTATTTCAAGAATTCTTTCTTGAGCCAATCTGTTTATCCTATTCTTATTGATATGACCTAGCCTACAGTGCCAAAGATAGACTTCTGACACATTATCTATTCTACGCGTTTACCGGAGGTTTGAATCACATTAACAGATTGTGATAGAAAGTAAATTCTATTATTAAGTTGTCCAACAAACATTGTAACACCATTCAAAATGATATTGCAAACATTTTCTTTTATTAAAAATTGATAACCGTTCATGGCCAAAAGGCCTATAGAAATAATATTTAATAAAAAGCTTGGACAATAGTGACATTCACTCAGAATTACGTTTCGAGAATTGATTACAAGATTCATGATTCCTAATGCTAGAACTGAAACTTTGCTTCCATCTCCAACGTTCAGGAATCACTCACCTTATCAAATCTCCTACTGACCTACAGACCCTGCATCGAATTGCAAATATGATAAGGGCTTCCGATATCCAATACCCAGGCAGTAGTATCACAAATGGAAAAGTTGCAAGGTGTTATCATATAAGTACCTTGCTTCTTCTTCGGCCTGTTCAGGTCCAGGGAGGCAATGTATAGAGGATAGTTTCTCTTCCAGTGCCCCTGCTTCTTGCAAAAAAAGCACTCCGCCTGGCTCTGATCGGGCTTGCGCTTTTTAGTCTGACCCTGTGCAGACGTCCTAGCATGCAGCTACACCTTCTTATTCTTCTTCTTCTTGTTCTTCTTCTTCCCTTTCTTAAAGGGTCGACGACCAGAAGAAGACCCTCCCACAACATTCACCGACTCCTTATGGAGCTGGTGATCCTTCTCAAAGTTCTGCAGCAACCCCAACAAGCCGTGGTAGTTCACTGTAGGCTTTGTCATCCAAAAATGAGTAAGGAAGGGGAGGAAGGACTTGGACAATGAATTAAGGATCGCATCCTTACCGAGCTACTCGTGCAGGGGAAAGCCCAGTTTACTTAGGCGCTCAATCATTTCGATCATATACAATACATGATCAGTGACTGAGGCTCCATCCCTCATCCGAGTATTGAAAATGGCACAACTAGTTTTGTGCCTTTCAACGTTGTCAGGCGTGCCAAAGGAGTCGTTCAATATTTGAAGCATCTCCTGTGGTTGGGCATTCTCGAACCTGCGGCTGAACTCATCATTCATTGCCGCCAGCATAATGCATCGAACGGTGGTGCGGTCGTTGAGCCACTTCTGGTAAGTGTCTCGGACCGTCCCTCGAGCATTCGGGGCTGGCTCCTCAGGTGCAGGATCTGTTACTACATAAAGGATCCACTCATGCTCAAGGATGATTTTTAATTTTTGATATCAGCTATCGAAATTAGGTCCCATGAGCTTGTCATTATCTAATAATGACCGAAGTGATAGGGTAGTGGCCATAACTGCATAAAGAAAAATCAGACCTCTATTAGTACATAAATTATAAATACTAAAGACTTGGACTTTAGTCTAAAGTTTCTCCCAGTATTTTTACGAACTGGTAGCCTCAACCTCCAATTCGAGGAATTACTTTAATTCTTAGTGGGTACTAGAATTCACACAGACTACACACAAGCCCAACTTTGGTTGGTCAACCAATGTGCATCTATGGGTAGGTTCATAACCAGTTGTTTCTCTAAACAACTTCTAGTAATTGATTTTGCCCCAGAACCTAATCAGTAGGCTTTGGCCTCTACTGAAAAGATCTGGTTAGGTCCAACCATTAACATGATTTGATTTGATGAATCAGACCAATAAATGATCAAGCCCGACTTTGGCCGGCCAACCTGACCACCATCAGAAAGACTCAAACCAAATTATCATATTATGAATGATAATTCCATTAGTCAATAAGCACCAGGCCTTTGGGCCTCCAATGATTATTAAACTAATGAACTCATTATCACTCACTTAATGGGAGGCTATGACTTAGTTATCCATATAACTTAATCATTTTTAGAGACCTAATAATTTTTGAGGATTTTATTAAAGGATAGATGAGAAGAAAATATCCAGTCAATTTCAATCCTCCCACTGACTTCACCAAGTCAGATTAAAAAAAGATTTAATTAAAGCTGGCATTAGGAGCACCTAAATCAGTCAAACTGATTTACCTAATGACATGGGTGAGCCCTAATCACCAAGTGATCTAATCAAAATCTAATTCACCAGGTTGGTCAGGTAAGTGAGATCAGTGGTGGGGATAAGCCATTAACTTATCAGAGATCGAATCACTGCAAGTAGCTCTCACTTAAAAACCACTGGTCAAACTGCCAAACTTACCTTAGACACCAACTGATTCATTAGTTTTAATTTGATCAACTTAGTAAATAGGGTTCCACCGCGTAGCCATAAATTAAGTCCATCTTGGTCTAGTTAAAGACATGGACCCATTCAACTACAACTATTGAAGTTGAGTCTAGAGTATCCTTGACCTAATCTAATTCAACTTTTGATTAGATTTGATCAATTACTCTAATTTAGTCCATTTCTTTAAGCTAACCTTAGGTCTAACCTAATTATAGACCTAATCCATCTAACCCATTGACCCACAAGTTTATGCAATTGTCTTAGGTCTTAATTCATAATTCTAGACCTACTAGACAATACTTAATTCTTTTAATTAAGTATTTGGGCTAATGGGTCAGGGTTTGACATTTTGAAAATAATTTTTAAATTTTAAATTTCAAAATTTTGAATTTCAAATTTTAAATTTTAAATTTTAAATTTCAAATTTTAAATTTCAACCAAATTTTAAATTTTAAATTTTGAATTTCAAAATTTTGAATTTTGAATTTCAAATTTCAAAATTTAAATTTCAAATTTTGAATTTTAAATTTTTGAATTTTGAATTTCGAACAACTTTCAAAATTCAAATTTCAAATTTTAAATTTCAAATTTAAATTTAAACTTTTAGATTATAACTTAATCTATGCATGTAAATATATATATCATATCTAAGAACCCGCTCTGATACCATTTGTGAAGAAATTCAGTGCAGAGGTAAAATGATAATTTTAAAACTTTTTCAAAATTATGATTTTACAATGAAAAAATATTAATTAATCTAATTAATTAATATAAATTTACCCTACACTAGGATCTAAATATGATATATAGCATGCATACATTTAAATTTGAAATTCAAATTCGAACAGTAAACACTTTACTGTAATGTGTTCAGAACACAATACCTTTGTGTGGATAGTAGATCGCCGTAATCTGATCACCATCGGGAGAGTTTGATCATCGTGATATAGCCACACAGTATGTCTGACCTCTGCGGATCATCCACATAAAGCTTCCAGTCTGATCGACTCCTTACGAGTGCTAGCTCGTTGTAGAGCCCTTTTGACGGCCGATGCTGATCGAACTCCTTCGATCGATGTCTGTCAATTTTTTGGATGCTCTGGATCATCAACAGACATGCTTGAGAGGATGTTGAAGATCTCCCTAAAATTTTGTGGGCTCACGACACTCGTAGCTCACTTTCTCACTTCCCGAACCCCAGGCTAAAACTCCAAGAAACTCACAGAAAATCTTGCACCTACTTTCTTTCTTTTCTTTCTTTTTCTCTTAGAAGGATATGGACTTCCTTCTCACGCACAAGACTTCTCACGCCCTAGAATTTTTCTTCAAAAATCTTCTTCTTGCATGCCCCACTCTTCTCCTCCTTTTATAACAACGTCAAACGTCTTATCTAAAAGAAAGGATAAAGATGAGTAATTGCACATTTGAATTCAAATCAAATTTTGAATTCAAATGGGCACCAATTCATCCCTTATCCACTAAAGGTGTGAGACATAACTTAAATTGTGCATAGAGTGATTTCATGAGAAACCTTTTCTCATGTAATAAATGGGGCATAAAAAAAAGATAAGGTGCAAAGATTGATTGCCCATTCAAATTCAAACTTTATTTTGAATTTGAATGGCCAACCAATCATCCTTATCCATTCATTTGCACATTAAAGTGGGGCGTGGAGAGGGCTTGGCGTGAGGAAAAAATCATGAGAAGTTCCTTCTCATGAATTCAAATGGGTGCAATGGAAGTGAGGTGGCGCATGGAGATTGGGTCAAGGTGGTTTAATTATTTAAACCAACCTAATTGAACCAAATAAGTTAGGTCCAATTAGACTAATTTAAATCTAACTAAATTAAGCTTAATTAGGCTCAATAAAATCCTAATCAAATTAGAAATTGATTAAGCCCAACTCCTGATCAAATCAGGGACCAAACCATCTCGACAATTAGGTCAACTTTTAACCTAATCAGGTCAAACCCAACTGAATCCAATTCAATTGGACTTGATCCAAAAATAATTACTCAATCAAATTGAGTTAATTAGCGATCAAATCACTAATTAAATCTCTCATAAATACTGAGTCCAAATCCGATGGGCAATCAGGCATCAGAATTCATCGATATGTAACCCTGATCGAAAAGTCCCAATCAGTGGGACTCTTGACCCCGGTACCCATAATGTGTGGAACTCGTGATCAGAGAATCCTGATTCTGATCACTGAGTCTTAAATATGTAGGATTCTACACCAGCCATCAGATCAGATAGAACCTCTAATGTATGACCCCGCAGGTTCGAACCTAAGCCGGTAGCACAGGAACCAATTCCTGTACTAATCGAAGTGACCATCTAGCAATGGTACCCGACATTCAGATAGGTCAAAAGTTGCAATCGCAACACTCAGAACCTACATGAATATGGTTACTGTATAATTCATCCTTTTGACCTCTGTGTTTAGGACGACTCAGGGTTAAACTGTCAATCCTGATTAGATCATCCGAATCGTGCTCAACTCAAACATCCTGTGACTCCTCACAAAGACTACCCTGGCCAAAGTTTTGCTAAATTGAAACACGACTGTACACAGCTCCTAAACTGGAGTGGTCAATCCCATCTTGACACACGCACCGACAAGTCAAGTACTTGACTACACCCAGCAGCCTTCCATCACTGAATTAGAAATTCAGGTAGTCCAGTGCCTAAGTGCAGTGAGTTGCTTGCAAGTCACCGTGGCGGTCTCAGGTCGGAGGGATATTTATACACATATTCCATCGGAGCAAATTTTGACAGCAGAAATAGCTCTGGAGTCGGTCACGTTCAGTGCAGATGTACCCTTACATCTCACCTGTATGCCATACCAGTGTCTCCATACTCATTGGTTAAGAGGACAACCAACCTATATGGCACACAACGACCTATGCTTGATAAACGTTGTCATCCTTGGTAACAACGTATCATTTGATCGCGAACAGATTTAAGGACTAAACGACAAATCCTCCTTTGTCGAGTCTAAATAGTCCTAAGGATTTCACCACAACGTAGGAGTTCAATAGAAGATGAAATATTTTGTGATGAAAAATATCAAAATAATTTTTATTAATTCATAATTCATGTACATATACAAAAATGAGCACAACCATCAACAGGCTGACGATTGATTTTGGGACACTATTCCCAACACTAGCATATCAAATTAACCCATAGAATTTATATTAAATTCTAATTAGATCAGACCAAGGCTAAATCCTAAAGTATGTGACCCATTAGATTTCAAATCTAGCTAGCAGTGGATCAAGATTTTCGACGTAATCCTAATCCGATGAGATTAGGTTACTCGAAGAGTCTCAATCAATTTAGACTCTTCCAAATTGACTCCAGAATTAAACTCTTTTAATTCCAATAAATCCATAAGTTAAGATCGACGTCTAGTAATGTGTCATGACTATCCAAAAAATTTAAAATTTTAATAAAAAATTATCAAAATATCCTTCAGTGATAAGTTCTCGTGTAATTTAATTTTTTAGTCAAACAACATCTCAGATGAGCTATGAGTATGAAAATATGTCAAATCCAATCACTTATCTTTATATATCTCGATCTGAAGGTGATGATTCAATTGATGATATATTAAAAAAATTTTCTAATTATCATCCTACTTTGGCCAAAGACTTCTAGAATCATCATCCTATAAGATCACATAGAATATTCGCTCTCCTTATTAGGAGTGATTGATCCTTATTGATCACTTACAACCTTCATGTATACTTCACCATATTCAGAACACCCCACACAAGGATCAAAGAATCAAGCTAGCTAGTAAACCAAAATATGGATCATGTACATAAGGTACCATGGTGACCTTAGATCTAAGGATCACTTATACAACTCCCATTAGAGAATCATCAGTTGACATATAAATAAAACTCCATCTGATATTCTCTCATAGGTTAATTCAGTGAACTCATTCTTTAATGAGCACCTATATCCTTGTATTAGTGTCACCACACAAGTGGTTGTGAAATCAACCACCCTCATTTCTGAGTATACATAGGACATGCCAGTCTTACCGATATCATTGATCTCCAACTCAATGTACCAACGATTAAGAATATTTTAGGTTAGGGCTATCAAGATTTAGGTCTCACTGATATGATCTCATCACAACCCTAAAATCATTGTCCGGACCTATGGGGTTGATTATAATCTTAAGAACAATAAGTTGCAGTATATAATGAATCAAAAATATCTATTTTATTAAAATAAATATTAATTACATGAGTTGAAAGATAAATTATAAAATACACCCTATCGCATCCCATATGCGATTGACTTGTAGGGCATAATTCTTTCAATCTCTCACTTGCACTAAAGCCAATCGCCCCTATACTTGATGCCCATGCTATCAAGATGGCGGTCAAATTGCTGCATTGACAAGGCCTTAGTGAATGGATCCGTTATATTGCTCTTGATGTTAACTCGCTCTACGATCATATTACATCTTTCGACAATCTTTCGAATGAGGTGGAACCATCTTAGGATGTGCTTAGATTTATGATGAGACCTTAGTTCTTTAGCTTGAGCAACTACCCCAGTATTATCACAATAAAGAGGCAGTGGTTGTTCATGTTAGATGTATGTCCTAGAAGCCAATATGGCTGACACATTATAATATATCTAGGGTATAATTTTATACTTAATATATTGATATGATCAATAAAAGGGGCAAGTTCTTTTTTATTCAAGTGTAATGTGTCTTGAATTATCTATGAAATTAGTTTCGATACATATTCTCAAAGTGTTGAGAATTAGAGACATGTATTTAATTCCTAAATACTTTGGTTATAGGATCATCATGAGGACGATGATAGATCTGGACAGACTGGCGTACAAATCACTTTCTTAAAAAAAAATGGGTCTCTAATCTACTGTGTGGAGACACAGGGTGACAAGTATGAGTGGTTGTTAGAGAACAACTAGCACTGAGCGTGACCAAATGAGAGATCACTTAGATTTCTATTCAATCATCAGTGATTGTCTCGATGCTGTAGTTGTGTGACTGATCCTTTGACTTGACATAGTACTACTACTCGCAGTGAGATTGCTGGAGTTTGATTGACACATAAACATAGGTCTCAATGAGCCCTTGTAGTAGATGTTGGCGACAGTTGGTCCACTGTAGGAGTGAGGTGCGCATCAAGATAGAATCTATCGATCTTGATAGAGAGGAGTAGTCCTATGAGATTTGAGAGGCTAAGTCCAAGAGTCTGTGGCCACAGTAGTATAATTGATAGAAAAATTTTCATAGAATCATAACTGGACTTGAGCTAATCAATTTATCACATGACTGATGTTAAGGTTTAATGATTTATCCATGATCTGCTATCTAGTAGGGACTCACAATAGAGGGACTAAATCACACATTAACTATACATAAAGGTTCGTTTCAGTTCTACTGGGTTGCCACTACATACTGCTAGGTATCACTGATGAATTATGAGAGCTCACTAAGATTGTTTCAGATCGACAATCCTTGCTGAGTTAGAGTGAAATTATTTTGATCCATTGAAAAGAGTTTCAATGATATAATGATAGAGATCATCGTATATCTCATTACCAGATAGAATTGAACTTATAGGGTCACACAACAAAGGGATTAAGTCTGAAATAAGAAATTGAGCTTATGAAGTATCAATTGGATTTAGAGAAACCCATTGAGTTCAGGTAACTTTGCTAGCACATGGTTAGACCCAGATCCTCTTTTCGTTAGGATTAATTATTTGATAAGTTAATTCTAACATAATTATCTGCTAATTACCTACATAAATAAGATTCATGAGACTCCAATTATTGGGTGTCTAAGGTTATGGATCATATAAATTAAGGGTGCAAGTTCCTTATGAATCTTCTTGATAGTTATTATGGGGCACCATTTTGATTTGATCAATTTGGGCGTGTCTATTAATTAGAGAATCTTTGATTTTCATATGGGGTGTCTCTTGGGTACAAAGAGGGTGTCTAATTATGGGTGCAAGGGCTCCAATAGTTGGCTCCTACTGGTTTCCTAATGTAAGTTGGATAACTTAAGTTAATAGGAATTCTAATGCAAGTAGGACTTGTATTATGAGATTGAATAGGATTCAATCTTATACCTATTTAAAAGACCTCCCCTAAGATCTCTAGAGCATCAAAACTAGCAGCCCCTCATATCCAAAGGCTCTCCCATGCCCTCTCTTCCTCTCCCTTTCTCTTCTCTTGGGTGTTCTATACATCCCTTCTTTGGGACGTGCATCCCAAGGAGTTCCATGCTCAAAAGAGTTTGGGTGCCTCTTCTTTGCTGGTTTCTACTATCTGGTAGTAGCACATAGCAAGGAGAAACTTTAGAGAAGAGGAGAAAAAGAAGATCAAGGAGAAAAATCAAGTGTTGACCGTGATACAGACTTCGTTCAAATTCAGCAGGCTAAATTTTGGAGAATCAAAATTTAGATTATAGAAGGCTGTTTCAGGCTGATCTTGAGTAGATACTTATAGAGACTGAATACTTGTACAGCTAACAGAGAGCTCGTCTCTTTCAGATCTAGTTTTGAAGAAAGAGATTACGAAACAGGTATGTGATTTGATCACAATCTAAATTTCAGCATATATCAATTTCAGCATATGAAATAGATCCATGTGATTTTATATTTTTATGCATGTAAAATTTAGATTAAAAATATTTTAATCTTATTCTCCACTATGATGTTTAGAAAATAAAAATTTTGAAACACATATGCATGCACAAACTCAGAATTCCAACAGTGGTACCAAAGCCACGGATTTTCATATGCTGAATTTTGATATACATATTTTTAAAAAAGTTTCAAAATCAATTTTTTCTTGGATACATGAAATGTATAGATGGATCAACTAATCTGAAATTTGATTTTGGATTTAATATTATAACATATAGATGATATGTAATTGCATGTATAGATCTGAATTTTGATTTAGAAAGAGTTCTAGTCCATGTTCATGTGATACACAGATGCATGCATAAAATCTAAAATTTTTTTATGATCTGAATTTTGATGCATATATGTGATATATGATTATATTTTTAGATCATAAATTTATCTTTAATTTGATCCATGATTAGTATATGAGATATATGACATCATGCTAAGATCTGAAATTTTGTTTAGATCTGATTTTACATGCATATATATGATATATGTTTGTATGCTAAAATCTGAAAATTATTTTTATGTTCTAAAACTTACTTTTATGCAATGAATTTAGATCTGAAATATGATTTTAGAATCTAAAATTTATATTTGTGCATGAGGATTTTTGTCATGAAAAAATCAAAAATTAGGTCATGTAATATGATTACATCTAAGATTTTTTATTTGAATTATATGAGTCTAATTCGATTAAGTAATTGATCAAACTGAGTCAAGTATTGAATTTAGTTAGATCAATTAAGTTAATGATCATACAATTATTGTTGATCAAATCAATTGAGTCCCATATATAGAATCGATTAACCGAAGGATCTAATTTGGCTCATTATTTTGAGCCCGATTCGCTTAAGCTAACCGATTATGATCAATCGACCTATTAGTATCTAAAGCAAGTTAATGAGATATGATTATTTAATTGGTTTCGTTAGCGATCTGACCAATTTATTATGTCTTAGGAAGGCAACAGAAAGACCCCCACCGATCTCCACTTACCTAGCTAATTTGGAAGATGGATCTTGAATTAGGTTGCTTAGCAAGTTGATTTAGCCCATGCTAGTTAGATCGATCATATGATGACTGATTAGATGAGATCTAAATCCAAATCTCTCTATAAATATTAAGTCCATAGGTCTTCCACCATTGTAGATGTGCAACGGTGGGTCGGACTTAACTAAGAAGTATGGGCAATAACTGTTAGGTGAGCCCACATGACTTAGAGATCAAGGGGCTGTAATATCTTAGTCAAGCATCTAGGCAAAGAGTCGCTTACGCATCGGTGTGCATGCTACCAATAACTGTTAAGTGAGGTGCATGTCATCGGTGGGAATCAGCACCCACTAGGAATCCTTTGTCGCATTAGGGTTTTTATTTTTTTCAGGGAGTGGAAGGATCTGAAAAATTAGTGGGAGTCATTATTTGATCTTAAAGTTCTATAAGCAAATTAAAATATTAAGTACAAAAGTCTAACTTAAATCTCTACTCTAGCAGTTAAACCATCATGTCAGCCTCAAACCCTCTAGCTCACATCCTTGAAACCAATCATTTGACCGATAATAATTTTAAAGACTGGCTTAAAAATCTCAGGATTATCCTGACCTTAGAAAAGTTAAGTCATATTCTCGATCAGGATCCCATTGTATTACCAAACCGTCCTGCTGCTAAGCAGAGAGCTGCTTTTAAGAAGTAAACGGATGAAGATAGTCAGGTCAAGTGCTATGTATTGGCATCTATGTCAAATGAGTTGCAAAGCCAATATGAGCATATGCTCACTGCTCGGGCCATGATCACTCACCTATAAGAGTTGTATGGTGAGTAGAGCCGAACTGTACACTTCGAAGTATCCAAGAGACTCTTTAACTTGAAGATGCACGAGGGACAGTCTGTCCATAAGCACTATGTGACAGTGATCAAGGACATTGAGGAGCTTGGAAAGCTTGGGCTTGATATGCAAAATAAATTGCAGATGGATCTGATCCTTCAATCCCTTATTAGTTCATATAGTCAATTCATCATGAATTTTCATATGCACAAACTTGACAGCACTATTCTCGAACTTGTCAACATATTGGTCACAATAGAGGGTATGTTGAAGAGTTCAAGGGGCACTATTCTTGCTATGGAGCGGACTTCTTCTTCCAAGAGAAAGTCTGTTGGAAGGAAGAAAACTAAATCTGCAAAGAAGCAGAAGAGAGAGAGCAAGCCAAAGAAGGATGGTCCAAAGGCAGCTGAGGCAAAGGGAAAGTGTTTTCACTGTCATGCTGAAGGCCACTAGAGGAGGAACTGTAAGAAATATCTAGGGAGCCTGAAGATCAAAAAAGGTGATAAACCTTCCCAAGGTATGCTCATAATTGGATCAAACCTTGTGGTCTCTTCTACTTCTAGATAGGTATTGGACTCTTACTCGAGTGCTCATATATGTACCTCAATGCAGGATCTGATAGAAAGTAGGAGGTTGAGGAAAAGTGACATATCCTTCGGGTTGGTAATGGAGCAAAGGTTGCTGCAAAGGCCATTGGCACTTACCCTCTTCGATTACCGTTCGGTGTTAGATTAGATTTAAAAGATTATTATTATGTTCCTATAGCTAGTCGAAATTTAATTTTTGTATTTGTGCTAACACAGGAAGGTTTTGAAATTAGTTTCAATAAAAACTTTTGTTCTATTTATTTATGAAATAAATTGATTGCATAAGGTCTTTTAATTGACAGTCTTTAGCACTTGTATGTTGATGCGAATGTGAACTTAAATGAGCAAATAGTGAATGCTATAGATCAAAAGAGATCCAGAGATGTGATTAACCAGAAGTACTTGTGGCACCATAGACTAGGCCATATTGGAGAGAACAGAATAAATAGACTGAAAAAGGATGGGATCCTTGACTTTTTTAATCCAGAGTCATATCCAGCTTGTGAATCCTACCTTTGAGAAAAGATGGTCAAGTTACCCTTTATAAGACATAAAAAAAGGGCCACAGAGTTACTTGTCCTGGTACACACCAACGTGTGTGGGTCATTCGATGTGCAGGTCAGGGGTGGTTACAGCTACTTCATTATCTTTACGATGATTTGTCTAGGTACATGTATGTGTATCTAATGAAACACAAGTGTGAGACCTTTAAAAAGTTTAAAAAGTTCAGACATGAAGTAGAGAAGCAGACAGGCAAACCCGTTAAGGTTCTTCAATCTGATCGAGGAGGTGAATACCTTAGTCAGAAATTTTTGGGATATCTTAAGGACAATGGCATAGTCTCTCAATGGACCCCTCCTGGAACACCTCAGCTCAATGGGGTATCTGAAAGGAGGAACAGGACCCTATTGGATACGGTCAGGTCTATAATGAGCTTCACTGATCTATCCTTATTTCTTTGGAGATATTCCTTGTTAACTGCCATTCACTTGTTGAATAAGGTTCTTTCAAAGTCCGTTCCTACCACACCGTATGAGATATGGTTCGATAAGAAGTCGAGTTTGGGTTATCTTAAGACTTGGAGATATCCGACCTATGTCAAAAGACAGATGGCAGAAAAGTTGGAGGATAGATCTATTATAGCTCGCTTTATAGGGTACCCAAAAGAATCCATGGGATACTACTTCTATTTTTCACAAGACCACAATGTGATTGTAAGTCAAAATGTCGTGTTCCTGAAAAAATAGTTTATCCAGGATGACGGCAGTGGAAGGTTAATGGAACTCAAAGAGAAGGTCTCTGAAGAGTCTAGAGCTATAGATCCTCAGAAATCCATAGTCCATGAGCCAGTAGTTGATGTTCTCAGCCACCTCGTAGATCTAGCAGGGTCTTCCAATCTCCTGAAAGGTATATGGGTATGCTTACGGAGGAAGTAAAGAAAATATTCCTTATGGGAGATAGGGTTCATGGTGATGATCCCAATACCTTGGATGAGGCGATGTCTGACATCGATTTCGAAAAATAGTTAAATACTATGAAGTCAGAAATTGACTCGATGTACTCAAACCAAATCTGGACTTTAATGGATCCACCTGAAGGTATTGTACGTATTGGATGTAAATGGATCTACAAAAGGAAGATAGTTGCCGATGGTAAGGTAGAGACCTATAAAGCTAGATTTGTGGCTAAAGGTTATAGTCAGCGCGAGGGCATTGACTATCAGGAAACTTTTTTGTCCGTAGTCATATTGAAATCCATCCGCACTTTGCTTGCTATTGCAGCTTATTATGATTATGAAATCTGATAGATGGATGTGAAAACTGCCTTCCTGAATGGATATCTTGAGGAAGATATCTATACAGAGCAGCCTATGAATTTCACATCCGATGATAGTGATCACGGAGTCTGCAAGCTACAAAGGTCCATATACGAATTAAAGTAGGCTTCTCGGAGTTGGAACCATCATTTTGATGAGGCAATCAAATTGTTTGATTTCATCAAAAATGAAGAGGAACCTTGTGTATCCAAGAGAGTCAGTGGGAGTGCAATCACCTTCCTCGTACTCTACGTGGATGATATTCTCCATATTAGGAATGATATTCCCATGCTGACCATGGTCAAAAGATGGTTGTCCAAGAATTCTCCATGAAAAATTTAGGAGAAGCACCCTATATTCTCAGAATAAAGGTCTATAGGGATAGATATAAATAGATGCTTGGCCTATCACAAAAGCTGTATATAGAGAAGGTGCTGAAGAGGTTCAGCATGAAAAACTCCAAGAGAGGTCTTTTACCTCTTAGGCATGGTATTTGTCTCTCCAAGATGATGTGTCTGACCACATCTGAGGAGATTCAGCGCATGAATAGAATTCTTATGCTTCGACAATAGGAATCCTCATATATGTCATGCTATATACTCGACCTGATATTATCTTTGCTGTGAGTGTCACGAGCAGGTATCAGTCGAATCCAGACGGGGAGCACTGGATAGCTATGAAGAACATCCTTAAGTACTTAAGAAGGACTAAGGATCTATTCTTGATCTTTGGAGGTGATTCTGAGTTGCGATTCGAGGGTGTATTCTTGTTCGATTTACTAGAAGGATTCTGAGTAATTGATCAATGGAGGCTGAGTGTGCTATAGATGTGTAGGATGAATTCTGATTTTAATGTTAGTTGTAGAACTTGATGTCAACCATGACATAATACTACAAGACAATAGCACCATAACCCTTGCTAAGGAACCAAGGTCTCACCAAAAGTCCAAACATATAGAGCACTGTTATATGCAACTACCTTATGTCGAGGTGTGAAGAGTAGATTTTGTGAAAAATATGGCATACCCACTGACTAAGCAGTTGAGCCAACCCAAAAATGAAAGTCCACCTGAAAAAATGGGACTTAAATTTGTGGCCAATTGGCTTTAGACCAAGTGAGAGATTGTTAGATATATATCCTAGAAGCCAATATGGCTGACACATTGTAATATATCTAGGATACAATTTTATACTTAATATATTGATATGATCAATAAAAGAGGTAAATTCTTTTTCATTCAAGTATAATGTGTCTTTGAATCGTTCATGAAATTAATTTCGATACATATTCTCAAAGTGTTGAGAATTAGAGATATGTATTTAATTCTTAAATACTTTCGATCATAGGATCATCATGAGGACGATAATAGATTCGGACAGACTGGTGCACAAATCGCTTCCTTCAAAAAAGATGGATCTCTAATCTATTGTGTAGAGACACAGGGTGACAAGTGCGGATGGTTATTAGAGAACAACTGGCACTGAGCGTGACCATACGAGAGATCACTTGAATTTTCATTAATCATCAGTGATTGTCTTGATGCTGTAGTTGTGTAACTGATCTTTGACTTGAGATGGTACTGCTACTCGCAGTGAGGCTGCTGGAGTTTGATTGATACATAAACATGGATCTCAATGAGCCCTTGTAGTGGACGTTGGCAATAGTTGGTTCACTATAGGAGTGTGATGCGCATCAAGATAGGATCTATCGACCTTGAAAGAGAGGAGTAATCCTATAGGATTTGAGAGGCTAAATCCAAGAGTCTGTGTCCACAGTAGTGGGATTGATGGAAAAGAGTTTCTATAGAAGTCACAACTGGACTTGAGCTAATCAATCTATCATATGACTAATGTTGAGGTTTGACGATTTATCCATGATCTGCCATCTAGTCAGGACTCACGATAGAGGGACTTAATCACACGTTAACTACATCTAGAGGTTCATTTAGTTCTACGGGTTGCCACTACATTCTGCTAGGTATCACTGGTAGATTGTGAGAGCTCACTAAGATTATTTCGGATCGACAATCCTTGTTAAGTTAGAGTGAAATTGTTAAGACCTATTGAAAAGAGTTTCAATGATATAATGATAGAGATCATTGTATATCTCATTACCAGATAGAATTGAACCTATGGGGTCACACAACAAAGGGATTAGGCCTGGAATAAGAAATTGAGCTTATGAAGTGTCAATTGGATTTAGAGAACCCATTGGGTTCATGGTAACCTTGCTAGCACATGGTTGGACCCAATTCTTCTTTCCATTAGGATTACTTATTTGATAAGTTAATTCTAACTTAATTACCTACTAATTACCTATATGAATAAAATTTATGAGTCTTCAATTGTTAGGTGTCTAAGGTTATGGATCATATAAATTAAGGGTGCAAGTCTCTTGTGAATCTCCTTGATAGTTATTATAGGATGCCACTTTGATTTGATCAATTTGGGAGTGTCCATTAATTAGAGGGCCTTTGGTTTTCATATGGGCTGTCTTTTGGATGCAAAAGAGGGTGTCTAATTATGGATGCAAGGGCTCCAATAGTTGGCACCTAATGGACTTCCTAATGTAAGTTGGATAACTTAAGTTAATAGAAATCCTAATGCAAGTAGGACATGTATGATGAGATTGAATAGGATTCAATCCTTATGCCTATTTAAAAGGACCTCTCCTAAGGTCTCTAGAGCAACAAAACTAGCAGCCCCTCACATCCAAAGGCTCTCCCCATGTCCTCTCTTCCTCTCTCTCTCTTCTCTTGGGTGTTCTATACATCCCTTCCTTGGGACACGCATCCCAAGGAGTTTCATGCCCAAAAGAGTTTGGGTGCTCTTCCTTATTGGTTTCTAGCATCTGATAGTAGCACATTGCAAGGAGAAACTCAAGAGAAAAGAAGAAAAAGAAGATCAAGAAGAAAGATCAAGTATTTATCACGATCCATAATTCGTTCAGATTCAGCAGGCTGATTTTGGAGAATCAAAATTCAGATTATAGAGGGCCATTCCAGACTGATCCGAGTGGATACTCGTAGAGATCAGATACTTGTGTGGCTAACAGAAAGCCTCGTCTCTTCTAGATCCAATTTTAAAGAAAGAGATTACAAAATAGGTATATGATTTGATCACAATCTGAATGTCAGCATATATCAATTTCATCATATGAAATAGATCCATGTGATTTTATATTTTTATGCATATAAAATTTAGATTAAAAGTATTTTAATCTTATTCTCCTCTGTGGTATTTAGAAAATAAAAGTTTTGAAATACATATGCATGCACTAATCCCAGAATTCCAACAGTTCAATCTCTGGAACCACATCCAACTCTGTGATGAATTTCTTCATCCAGATGGCCTTCTTAGTAGCCTCACTTGTAGTAATATATTCAACCTCAGTGATCAAGTCAGCAATAGTTTACTGCTTGAAACTTTTCCAACTTACTGCACCACCATATAAAGTGAACACATACCCAGATATTGATTTGTTATCATCCGGATCAGATTGAAAATTAGAATCGATATAACCTTTCAGTTTTAAATCTGATCCACCATATATTAGAAAAATATCTCTAGTCCTTCTCAAGTACTTGAGTTTGTTTTTCACAGCTTTCTAATAATCCTCTCTAGGATCAGCTTGAAATATGCTTACAATGCCTAAGGCATAAGCAACATCAAGTCTGGTACACAACATAGCATACATTATGAATCCTACAGCCGAAGCATAAGGAATATAACTCATTTTATTTCTCTCTTCAGGTGTCTTAGGAGATATTTTCTTAGAGAGCTGTATGTCATGACCTATGGGCAAGTAACCTCTTTTACTTCTCTTCATGTTGAACCTCTTCAACATCAGGTCAATGTACTTAGACTGGGACAAGTCTAGCATCCTTTTTGATCTATCCTATAGATCTTAATACCAAGTATATAGGATGCCTTACTCAAGTCTTTCATGAAAAACTTTTATGATAGCTAAGTCTTGATCGATTGCAACATCGGGACATCATTCTCAATGAGTAGTATGTCGTCCACATACAAGATTAAGAAGATAATAGCACTCTCACTATTCTTCTTGTACACACAAAGTTCATCCATATTTTTGATGAAGCCAAACGATTTGACTGTCTCATCAAAATGAATGTTTCAGCTCCTCGATACTTGCTTTAATCCATAAATGGATCTATTCAGCTTGCATATCTGATTTGCTCTCCCACTTGAGACAAATCCCTCTGGCCGAGTCATATAGACTTCTTCCTCAAGGTTTTTATTGAGGAAGACAGTCTTGACATCTATCTGTCAGATCTCATAGTCATAGTATGCTGCTATAGCAAGCATTATCCAAATAGACTTGAGCATGATTACCGACGAAAAGGCCACAAGCATGGCCTTATAGGTTTCTACCTGGCTATCTGCTCCAATCTTCTTTTTGAAGATCCATTTGCAGCCTATTGGGGTCATACCTTCAGGCGCATCAACCAAAGTTCATACTTGGTGGACATACATAGAGTCCATTTCGGATTTCATGGCATTTAGTCACTTGTCAGAGACACTACTCATGACAGCTTTCGAATAGGTCGTAGGATCATCATTCTCAATGATGTGGGTTGTGTTGTCATACTCAATGACAAATCCATACCTGAGAGGTACATTATGCACTCTACTTGACCTTCGGAGAGAAGGTGTGTGTAGTGATTATGCCTCAACAATGGGCACATCTGGTTGAGAACTATTTGGTGAATCTTGGTTGGATTGTAAATTTTGAACTTTTCAAGTTCAACAGACCTCCCACTGCCTCCTTCTTGGATAAATTCTTTCTCCAAGAAAATAGCATGCCTACCAACAAACATCTTTTATTGAGTAGGGTTATAAAAGTAGTATCCTATACTCTCTTGGGATAATCTACAAACCTATATTTTTTTGATCTAGTATCCAGCTTATGTCCATCAATATTTTTCATATAATCTAGGCAACCCCAAATCTTAAGATACTTAAGTTTGGATCTTTTATATTTTTATATTTCATATAGAGTGATAGAAACAGATTTAGAAGGTACTTTATTTAAAATATACGCTGCAGCCTCAAGGGCATATCCCCAAAAGGATATCAAAAGATTCGTGAAACACATCATGGACCGCACCATATCTAATAAGGTGCAGTTCCTCCTTTCTGTAATTTCATTTAATTGTGGAGTATAAAGAGGTATCTATTGAGAAAGTTTTTCATTTTATTTCAAATAATCGAGGAACTCACTGGATAAATATTCTTCTCCTCGATCCGATTGAGGAGTTTTAATATTTTTATCAGTTTGTTTTTCGACCATTCTTTGTACTCTTTAAATTTATCAAAGGTTTTAATTTTATTTTATTAAATACACATATCCAAACCTAGACCTATCATCAGTAAACGTGATGAAGTAAGAGTATCAACCTCTGGCTTGAGTCGACATTGGACCACATACATCAGTATATACAAAGTCCAAAATGTCACTTGCCTTTCTCCATGTCCAATAAATGGAGTCTTGGTTATTTTTTCTATGAGGCAAGATTCACAAGTTTCATATGATTCATAATCATAAAGATCAAAGAAATTATCTTTGAATAACTTATTAATCATTGACTCATTTATATGACCAAGTCGGCAGTGTCAGAGGTATGTGACATTCACATCTTCTCTCTTTCTTTTCTTCATATTATCAACATGAAGCACATTATCATTAAGTGAAAGAAATAAAAGACCATTATCAATAAAGGCACTTTCATAATATTCGTTAGAAAAATAAATAGAACAACCATTGTTCTTTACATTAATTTCAAAATCTTGTTCCAATAAAATGGTATATTCTAATATTTATAACAACATTAGGAATGTAATAACAGGTCTTCAGTTCCAAAATCTTGCTCGAAGGCAACTTCAAAATCCTGGTTCTAATGACTTCGGCCTGAATGGACTCTCCACTAGCGCCAAACAACTTGAAGTCATCTTTATTCAGATTCCTTACTTTCTGTAGATCCTGCAATGATTTGCAAAGGTGTGAGCCACAGGCGGTTTTCAATATCCAAGAATCTGAAAATGAAGTACTTAATAATAAATTAGTTTACATCATATACAAATCTTTAGCAATGCTTGTCGATTTCATGATTGCAAGGTACTCCTTGCAATTTTTCTTCCAGTGGCCCTCTTTGCCACAATGATAACAGTATCTTTGATGGAGACCTTCTTCGCCTTCTTCTTGGAGATGCCAGCCTTAGGGTTCATCTTTTTCTTAGAACCCTTCTTTGCCTTCTTCTTGTTGATCTTATCAATATGAAGATTTGAGCCTTTTCACCATTGAAATGGCTCTCTATTATTTTCAGTATGTTCAATAGTTCTGATAGGCTGATGTTCAGTTTGTTCATATGATAATTAATAACAAACTGAAAAAAGAGTCAGGGAGAGACTGCAAGATCAAATCCTGGCTCAGTTCACCGTCCATGGCAAAATTCAGCTGTCTAGATGAGTGATCAAATCAATCATCTTTAGGACATGAGTTTGCATGGAGGCACCTTCAGTCATGCGGGCATGGAACAACTGTTTTGATATCTCATATTGAGCAATTCGACTTTGTTCCCTGCATAACTCCTTAAGATTAAGGAGAATAGAGAAAACGTCCATATCCTCATGTTGCCTTTGTAGCTCATTGCTCATAGAACCAAGCATGATGCATTTAACAGTCACACTGTCATCTTTCCACATCTTATATGTGGCTCTTTCCTCCTCGAAAGTATCTTTCCTAAGAGAAACTGGAGCAGATGTATTCAGAATGTAGGAGACTTTCTCCTGAGTGAGAACAATTTTTAAGTTCCTTAACCTGTCGACATAGTTGGGTCCAATCAATTTGTTTGCATCTAGGATACCGCTAAGTGAAAGTGAGGATGCCATGAGTGAAGTTAATCTATAACAACAAGAACATAATATAAGTGGACAACTCATGCTGACATGCACAACTAGACTAGGATTTTATCTAATTGTATCTCCCACTATTTTTATCGAACTTCATAGCCCTCAAATATGATAATCAAAAAATATTCTAATATTTCTTAGTGGGGTTGAGATCCCTATTCCTCATAAACACCTTGTGGATAGCACAATAAGTATTCATGAGTTCAAGAGTAGGTAACTCTTTACCAATTGTACCTTTACAATTCTCAACATCTTTCATTCCAGCCTCTATATCACATATAGTCTTGTGGATAGCACAACAAACTATAGTGTTTTAGTTAAGTTGACCCTTCAATCCTATATAGTCATACTTAAATAATGCTGTCCTTGTGAATAGCACAACAAAGCAATATATTCAAATATGCCATAAGCATCAATATGCACTTGATCAATATCATGTCAATTTTTATAGTAAGCCTTGTGGATAGCACAACAAGCTCACTAAGATCTTGACATACTCTATTAACTAAGTTTGAAGGAAGGTCTTTGTAATGTCTACATCACTAATCAATCTAAGTCCAAAAATCAATAAGATCAAATTGGCCAGGTAAGTAGGTGGGAGGCTCTCCGTAGCTTTTCTAGACACCAACAGAGTTGGCCAGGCCAGCATACGGACCTCATTAGAAAATCACCTATCACACTTTTCTCGACACCAATTGATCTTAAGAATTTGATTTTGATTAAAAAGTGAATCTCGATATTACAACTTAATATAATTTGACGAGGGACTTTAAACTGACCTCGGCACATCCTAACTACAACCGCATAAAATGTACACTATAAATTATGCAACTGACATACTTCTACTATTCTAAATAGAAATCATATGACATGCTAAAATCATATAAGGGTGCAATGGATATCAAAACATATGTCAAGCATATCAAAGAAAAATAGCAAACTCTAATCACATTAGGCATGCTAAACATCCTTAACAATGCATCAATCTGAGCATCATATAACCTGATAATATAAATTTTAAAATTATCATAAATTAATCATTTAATAACTAAAATTAAATATCATGGTATATATAAAGTCAAAAATAATTTTTGAGTTTAAAGGATTGATGCTATAAATCAATGCAAAATTTTTTAGCAAGATATGCACAAGAATGATTCTATGTTGCACTTGTTTGATCGAATCAAATAAAGGTGGCTCTGATACACTTTTGGATTCTAACCACATAGTAAAAAATAATTTTTAAAAAATTTAAAACAAGCAAATCAATAGCTTTATCAAATAAAACTATCGAGCCAAACCCAAAACCCTAAAAATACTTTGCCGATCACGATCAAAGCAAATTCAAACATGCAAAGAGATAGAAAATTATACTTTAACCAATATGAAAAAGTGACACGTTGGTATTTTCACAAGACTCTAAGGTAGAATTCCTCCAATAGTGATCCACACAGAAGTTGGCCAACGTCCTTCCCAACCAGTGCACTGCCACAGCTTATCTTCTCAAGAATACTACCGGCTTCGAACTTATATCACGATCGCACCAAAGTCCAGTTGCCTTTGATCTCATTACTATAAAAATATTAAGAAGATACTTTTCAGATGTCATACAATCTAGGATTTAATTTTTAGCTCCAACACATAGAAAAATCAAATTTTAGGGCACTCAAGCAATACTTGCTGAAAATCTTACCACCCTTGTAGCAACTTTTACCACTGAAAATTCTCTTTTTTTTTCTCAAATTTTTTCAAAATTTTTTTTATGTTTACCACATCCCTCTTCTTAGTTTTAGATAAAAATCACCATAAGAAGCCATGTGGGACATCCCTTATAAATAGGGGACCAGGGGACATCTCATGGGATGAAGGGGCGCCAACCTTTGGTGCTCCAACTTCCCACGCACCAAATAAATTCACCAAGTAAATTTTTGGTGATCCAATTATTTGGAGAAGAAGGACTCTTAGTCTTCTACATGTCATAAAAAATTTGATAAATTTTGATGAAAAAACATAGGATTTCAAATAAAAAATTTAAGGCAATGCGTGTTAGTTAAGAGCCTTCTTTAAGAAAGACTCTTTACTTCACATGCCAAAATAAGGGGGGCGGCATTTATTTTTGTGCATAGGTTTTGGTGGGCTCAGAGGACTCCTTCTCCATTTGAAACTCTTTCAAGTTGGATAACGATCCAATCCAAATTGATCCAAGCCCATTAGGTCAAGGCCAACTGGTCTAGGTTAGCTCAAACAATTTGATCTAAACCAATTTGGAAACTTGGGTTAATACAATGTGCTAGCATATCAAATTAACCCATAAAATTTATATTAAATACTAATTAGATCAGATCAAGATCAAATCTCAAAGTATGTGATCCCTTGGGTTCCAAATCTAGCTAGCAGTGGATCAAGACTTTCGACGTAACCCTAATCCGATGAGATTAGGTCACCCGGAGAGTCCCAATCAACTTGGACTCTTCCAAATTGACTCCAGAATTAAACTCTTTTAATTCTGATGAATCCACAAGTCAAGATTGACGTTTAGCAATATGTCATGACTACTCGAAAGATTTAAAATTTTGATGAAAAATTATCAAAATATCCTTCAGTGGCAAGTTCCCGTGTAATTCAATTTTTCAGTTAAACAACATCCCAGATGAGTTGTGGGTATGAAAATATGTCAAACCCAATCACTTATCTTTATATATCTCGATCTGAAGGTGATGATTTAGTTGATGATAGATTAAAAATTATTTTCTAATTATCACCCTGCTTTGACCAAAGACTTCCAAAATCATCATCCTATGAGATCACATAAGATGTTCGCTTCTCTTATTAGGAGTGACTGATCTCTTATTGATCACTCACAACCTCCATGCACACTTCACCATATTCAGAACACCCCACACAAGGATCAAACAATCAAGCTAGGTAGTGAACCAAAGCATGGATCCATGTACATAAAATACCATGGTGACCTTAGGTCTAAGGATTACTTACACAACTCTCACTAGAGAATCATCAGTTGACATGTAAATAAGACTCCATCTGATATTCTCTCATAGGTCAATTCAGTGAACTCATTCTCTAATGAGCACCCATATCTTTGTATTAGTGTCACCACACAAGTGGTTGTGAGATCAACTACCCTCATTTCTGAGCATACATAGGACATGCCAGTCTTACTGGTATCATTGATCCCTGACTCAATATACCAATAACTAGAAATATTTTAGGTTAGGGCTATCAAGGATTTAGGTCTCACTGGCGTGATCTCATCACGGTCCTAAAATCATTAAATCTTAAGAACAACAAGATGCAGCATCTAATGAATCAAGAATACCTATTTTATTAAAATAAATGTCAATTACATGAGTTTAGAAGATAAATTATAAAATATATCTTATCACATCGCATATGCGATTGGCTTGTAGGGCATAATTCTTTTAACAAAATATGCAGAATAGAAAAAAGGCTGCTCCATCTGATCTTTTTTGGTGCATGAATTTGAGGATTTTTATTCCATCTATCTTATCTAATCCTCCATGGCCAAGGTTGGGGGTGTAATTTTCGTGCAAAAAGAGGATTCACCTTCACAAAAATCCACCATTAGATCATCCATTAGTCACTTTGAGATATGTGTAAGCAGAACGGTCCAATGATGGATTCATGTGAAGGTGAATCCTTCTTTCAAATGAAAGAAATACCCAAGCTCCCATGGCCAATAAGATGAAAGATCCATCGAACTCTCTTTTTCTTACTAAAATCTGCTCCCAATCTTCCTCAGTTATGGAATCCAGCATTTACAATCTATAATTTTTTAGATTTTTATTGTTTTAGCAACTATGTAGGCAACGACAGTGACTCTCCATCTAATTTAAACATGAGTGTGCTGTCACAAACACCAAAAAATCCACCATCAAACAATAAAGCCGTTCGGTATTCTGTATCCATTTGTCCATTATTTATGCGCTAAAATCAAAGTCCCAGTCATTACAGGTGTGCTTTAAATAACAGAAAAACTAGAATCTGACAAATAACAGAAAAGCAACTCTTTATAAGGACCATTCCCTTCCATAGCTTCTGTGAAAAGAAATAGGCTTCAACGTGCATTCTTTATAAATGTGTCCTAATAATTTTCACAATTTTTGGCGACAGGACATGGTCGTGGGGGGGACAGATACCACATCAAACACAATGGAGTGGGCCTTGGCCGAAATGATGCAGAAACCTGAAACCCTGAGAAAAGCCCAAGAGGAACTCGACCAAGTTGTGGGAAAGGACAACATTGTGGAAGAGTCCCACATTTCTAAGCTGCCTTACCTTGGAGCTGTGATCAAAGAGGTTCTCCGATTGCACCCGGCCCTTCCACTCTTAGTTCCCCACTGCCCAAGCTCTCCATGCCTTGTTGGTGGCTACACCATCCCGGAAGGCAGTCGGGTCTTTGTGAACGTGTGGGCAATACATAGGGACCCTTTATTATGGGAAGATCCACTGGAGTTCAAGCCAGAGAGGTTCTTAGACAGTAATAACAAGTGGGATTTTAGTGGGAATGACTTCAATTACTTCCCATTTGGGTCTGGAAGGAGAATCTGTGCTGGGATCTCGATGGCAGAGAGGATGGTTGGATACCTTCTAGCATCACTGTTGCACTCTTTTGAGTGGAAGCTAGCAGAGGGAACGAAATTGGATCTGGAAGAGAAGTTTGGAATTGTTCTAAAGAAGGCTAAGCCACTGATTGCCATTCCAACACCAAAACTACCGAACCCTGATCTCTATTCATAGATCGCACGTTTAATGATTGTGGAAGGAACATTGTCTCTCTCTCTCTCTCTCCATGGAAGCTTAACGTCCATGGAGTTATGCAGTAATCTACATGTGTAAGATCTGAACAAAAACTGAAGTGATTGATGTCCATGTATCCAAAGTGCAGCAATCTTCTTTTCCTTGTTCACTAGTGAAAAACTTGCCTTCTGAAGGGTCACACTGGACTGGCTCAGGTAGGAAGTGCTTCTTGTTGTTTTGGATAATGCTGAATTCTAGAATCTGCCTAAGATTAGATGTAATATCCCATCCGGCTGCACGAATCTTAAAGTGTTGCTAAAAAAAATAGCAACTCAAGGGGGGGATTGGGGGGAAGGATTGGGTTCTTCAAAAACTTCAGTTAATTCAAAATCTTAAATAACTATATGCTCCAATTGACTTAACGTGAATACTTGTGAAGTTTAAACAATGTGTATCAGTGGATGAAAGATATAAAAGCAACGAAGTAAGAAAGAAAACAATGTAGAGCAAGTAAGATAAACAAGACAAGGCACAACACAAATACAATGAGATTTATAGTGGTTCGGTACAATTCTACATCTATATCCACTCTTTAAGCTTTTTTTGAGAATTTTACTATAATCAGCCTGATTATAGTATGTTTGTTTTATCCGAGATTACAAACAAATTATTTGATTTTTCGAGATCATCAATCAAAATCATACACCGATTGTTTTTTGGATTCACAATCAATCCAATTGATTTTACGGGTTCACTAACTAGAATTTACAATGTCTAATTTTAGGCTTGGACAGACCTATACCTTAAGTTTTTTTTCCTAAGAAACTTGTAAAGAAAATAATATACAAGAATGAGAATTGTAGTATGTTGCGGCCAATCTCCTGTTGCATCTGTCGCCGGTGAAGAGCACCTGTAAAATGAAGTTATGTTCGACGAGGACCCTCCGATGCTTAAGTCAGTGGAGAGTGATGAACAGCAAATTAAAATTTAAAGAGGCAGAGTTTCAGCTCTCAGGAGACCACTCCCAAATGCTGTTCATTTTTCTTATTTTATAGACGAGTAGTTGGTAACCGTCTGTAACGATCAGACATATGGATTCCGCTTGTTTCGATATTATGTGATCGTGGGATGGGTGGTTATACCTACCACTGATCATGTTCTGGCCATTATGCGCTTTCTACACTGGCAGTTTCTGGTAGCCGACTATATGTCGGTAATCAAAATATGTCGATCGTATGTCGGTAGTTGTGAAAGTCCAAATGAGCATCAGTCAGTAACTCTGATATGCTAACAGTCATCGGTCTGAAATCAGTCGAGTCATCATAGTTGGAGTCTATCAAATTTGCAGATAGCCGACTGTCAGTCAGCCAACCGATTGGTAGTCGGTAGGTCGTGCTTATCAGGCCGATCGAAAGTCGAAATCAGGGAGTCGGCTGAATCACCTCAATAGTTGCCCCCCACTCCCAAGTTCAAGATAGTCTGACATACATGTTATCACGTGGTCTGTCACGTTAGACAAAGGGAGTTGTCACGTGTTGTCTCGAGTCTCGATTCGACTGTAGACATTAATAATTCTTCAAAATACGAAAGATCTTCATTCATTTTGTCATTTCGATAACTGCGATATCATCATTGAGGTGTTGCTTTGAGAAGATAGTTCGACATCTAAAGAATCTAGATGATTCGATTTTGACTAGTTGATTTCGGTCATGTGTCCAGATATCATTGGCTCAGCACCGCTCAAGCAGATAGTGGTGAGGTGGCGTGATCTGAGGGTAGATGCGTTGAACCGTCCGATCAGTGGTCAATTTTGATGTGGCCACATGTCGAAATTTGAGAGAGCTTTGATTTGAATAACTTCATCCAGACCGCTGAGGGGTCCTATATATACAGTGTCCCTTTCATTTGGACTTTTCGCTTTTGCATTCGTTACTTTTCTCTGCAGTAGAAGGTTTTGTCCCCCAGGTGCTGAGAGCTCTCGAAGTTTCTCTGTTCTTCACGTCACCTCTATCTCCAGGTCGAGTTTCCATTCCTTTCTCTTAGGTTTTTCTCTTCTTCTTCTTTTTCTAGGTTCTTTCATTTTCAATAGCGAGTAGGGGAAAGAAAGCGAAGGCCTCAACTTCTCGACATAATCAATTGGAGAATCCAACCGATGATTCTCCTTCGGATCCGGAGATAGAAGTCTCTTCCTTGTCTGGGCCTAATGTTGAACGGCTCTGGGAACAATATCATATTCTGGAGTAATATCAGCTTTCTGCTCCTGGTTCAAACGATCAGGTGAACTCTCTTCCTCTGGGTCAGGTTGCTTTTTATGTCGAGATCTTCGAGCCGGTCGTTGATTTTTGATTTCAAAGTTCATCCAGAATCTTCTTGATTATTACAGTCTTTGTCCTGCTCAGTTGACTCTGAACTCCATCCAGCTAATTATCAACTTCGCCTTGTTGTATCATCTTATCCTGACCAACCCTCACCCTTCTCTTTTTCAGACTTTCTTTGTTCTTCGTCCTCATCTTAAAGCCAAGGGTTGGTGGTTTTGCAACCCGAAAAAGGATCTTTTTTCATTTTCGATCTTCCATCATTCATTCATGGATGAAAGAATTAATTTTTCTTCATTTCTTCTTCATCTGCTTGAGGCTTTCCTTCATGCTGGGGTGATCCAAGAACCACCCCAACAAACATAGTCGGGTCAACATCATCGATCAAAAAGACTTCTTCCGACTTAGAGATATGGCAGTTCCAGCATAACGAGAGCTGATGATAGAGCAGGCTCTCTATAATGCCGACATAGTTCGATAACTTCTTTAGGTATAGCATAATCGGTCAGTTGTTTTATTTTTCATTTGCTTCTGAATTTTATACTAAACCTTATCTTTTGATTGTATCCATGCAGACGACGGCATGAGTTTTAGCTGCCAACATCCGTCTACATGCTGTCAAGAAGAGAGCAGCGGCTGATGCTAGACCATCCCGACCATCGAGAAGAAGTCGAGTTGACTCTCAATCGGTACCTGCAAGGGGGCCTGATGTTCCATCGATAACAGCTCCAGAGCCGGTTATTGCGCTGTCGGCTTCGATAATGCTTCCTCCGATTGATGTGCTGTCAGTTGAAGTCGGAACGATGAGAGATGAAGATGCCGCGCCAGAACATCAGCGGCTCCATCAGTGAGGGTTTGGGCCAAATTAGCAGTCGCGGTCAAACCAAAACAATCTACCATTGCACAAGCCACTCATAAGATGGTGCAGTCTCGGGCGCAGTCGAGCATCGATTTTATGGTGGTTTCAAGCGAACGACCGTCGACTGGAGAGCGAGGGAAGGCACCGGCTACTTCTGCTGACAATGGATCATCGGTGGGTCATCCGACTCTCTTTGACATCCGAATCCCGATTGGTGAGTCGGCTTTGGCCAATCCAACCTTGGCCAAACAGCTCATCGAAGCAGCTCTTCTCCCATCTGACAGGGAGAGGAGAAAAGATCGGACAGTGTCCGAAATATTTTTTTCATTTTATCTGACGGTGCTTGGGGTGAGTCAATGAAACTTTTTTTTTTTTTGATCTAACTTGACTTGTCCTTTTCTTTTAGTGGGCACATGATATGTACGCTCTAGAGAGCGAATATCAAAAAATCACTGAGCTTCATCAGGCATGAATGGACAAAGTGGCAGCCACCAATGTCGAAAAAGCTGCTGTTGTTGAACAACTTCAGGCGGTAACTAAACAGGAGAAGATGCTCTAGAAAGAGATCTCCCGTGTGATGGCCGAACTACAATCCTCCAAAGCCAAACTTGGGTCGACTCATCAGAGTATCGCATCTCTCAAATTTTGGATTAAAAGAAAGAAAATTCCATCAGTTGGCTCCGGAGAGAGAGAGACAGATGCATTGAGGAGCTTAAAGCAGAGTGTGGAAGGCATCGGGCCACCATGGAGAGGTTGGCACTAGTGGATGCAGAGTCGGCCTCCACCAAGGAAGAAGTTGAGTCGGTGAGAGGTGCTCTAAGTTTGGCCATCGAGAATTTCAAAGATTCACAAGAATTCAAGGATAAAATTTTTGAGGGTAGATTTGCCTCCTACTGTATCGGATACGAGGACGATATAGATGTAGTCAAAAAATTATATCTGGACTTGGACCTGAGCAACATCGTCTCTCCTAGTTTGAGAGAAGAGGTTGTTGAGGAGACCACCGCACTGACTGAAGAAGATGCACCAGCTGCACCAAACCTGCTCCAACCACCGAACCAGCTCCAACCACCAAAGTTATACCAGAGCAAGGTGATGAAGAAGCTGACTAATGATCGATGTACTTTTTCTTTTTCTTTTTGTAACCAAACTTAGTCCAATTTTGTAATCGAACCTTAGGTCTAATTTTGTAATCTTTTCTTCAATGAATGAAAAGAAATTTCTTAAGTATGGAATCTCTTTTTATACTTGTACTTTTAATATCGTTGAATAACAATTAGATTTCTGATCATCCATCAGTGAATTAATTCTCGACCATTAGTCGTAGTAGAGTTTGTCTGCTAGTTGGGTGTCAGCCGACTTAGCTTACATACTTTTTAAGTATTGATAGATGGTAATAAGCCGAATATCCTTCAACTGATCATAGTCAAGTCGGTGTATTTTCTACTCAATTGAGATCGAGTCTGCATAATATTCTACTTAGTTAAAACTAAGTCAGCATGAGTAGTCATTCGACTGAAGTCGATTTTTATAATAAAAAGTCAGATATAGTCAGTAAGTCGATTTTGATTTTTATAATAAAAAATTGAGATATAGTCGATACAAGCTGACTGATTATTTATTTATTTGATGTTGTCATTTGACTTAAGTTAATTTTTACAGTGAAAAATCGAGATACAGTAGGTAAAAATTGATCAATTATTGTCGGTCTAATGCCATTTTGTTGATAACTTGTGGATGACTGAAGTTTTTATAATTTTGAATCTCAACATTTTATTTCGAATGTCATACATATGAACAACTTTATTTATAGTACATCTTCAAATTATCTACATTTCAAGTCCAAGGAATAGTTGTCCCATCAAGGGCTTCTAGTCGATATGCTCCCGATCGAAGTGTTTCGATTATTCTATAGGATCCTTTCCAGTTTAGAGATAATTTTTCTTGATCTAGAGGCTTTGAAATTTTGCTTTTCTTAGGACCAGGTCTCCCAGATGAAAGACCTTCAGCTTGACTTTTGCATTGTAAAAACAGACTATTCTTTGCCGATATACTGCCATCCGAACTTGAGCTTGCTATTAGATTTCTAGAAGTAAGTCTAGGTTGGCTCTCCGATATTTAGAATTGCTCGGCTCATTATACTACTCCACTCTTACTGATGGTAATCCGATCTCAAGTGAAATCATCACCTCCGTCCCATAGGTTAGGTTGAATGGTGATTCTCCTATCGATATCGAGGAGTTGTTCGATATACCCATAAGATCGGATATAATTCTTTCACCTAGAGGTCTTTAGCTTCATTCAGTCTGATCTTGAGACCATGTAGGATTGTTCAGTTTGTTACTTTCACTTCACCATTGGATTGTGGATGGCCGACTGATGTGAACTTGTGCGTAATATGAAATTTTACACAAAACTCTTTAAAATTTTGATTGTCGAATTATCAATCATTGTCGATGATAATGGTGTGTGGTAGACCGAATCTACATATGATTGATTTTGAATAAAGTCTTCCATCTTACTTTCAGTAATTTGTGCTAAGGGTTTAGCTTCTATCCATTTGGTGAAGTAATCGATGGTAACTACTATAAATTTTCTCTGACCAGATGTCGAAGAGAAAAGACCAAGTATGTTGATTTCCCATTATGTGAAGGGTCATAGTGCAACAATTGACATCAATTGGCTGGCCAGTTGATGTTGTATGTTAGCATACTTCTGACATAGTTCACATCTTCAGATAAGTTCAGCTGCATCTTTCTTCATGGTGGGCCAATAATATCTTTGTCGTAAAACTTTATAAGCTAATGATTTATCCCCAAGTGATTTTCACAAATCTCTTCATGAACTTCTCGGAGTGCATAGTCAGCATCCGTTGGTCTCAGGCACTTCAATAAGGGAAGAGAGAATGACCTTTTATAAAGTTGTCTATTTATCAAAATATACTACGAGGCCATCCATCGTAGTCGTTTGGCTTCTGAAAGATTTGCAAGTAGAATTTCATTAGTGAAGTACTGGATGATCGGATCCATCCAGCTTGGCTCATCATTGATTTGTAGCACTTCTTCGACTTTATCAATGCTCGGTTGTTCAAGACATTCGATGAATGTCCGACCCAGCGAGTTGAATGAAGTGGTTGTGAGTCAGGAAAGTGCATCAGCTTGAGTATTCTCCATTCTTGGAATGTGAGAGATTTCAAAATATTTAAGAGTCGATGTAAGATCTTTCACTTTTTGAAGGTACTTCATCATAACAGGATCTCGGGCTTCAAACTCATCCTTAACCTGTCCAGTAATCAACTGTGAGTCGGTGAAGATCTTCAAGCTGTCAATGTCATGCTCTTTGGTAATCTTCAAGCTGGCTAAGAGAGCTTCATACTCGGCTTGGTTATTTGAAGTTTTAAAATTAAATCGAAGGGCATATTCGATTATAATCCCTTCAAAATTGGTAAAGATGAGATCGGCTCTACTGTCTTATGCATTGGATGCTCCATCAATATGTAGCACCCACACCGATGCTAAGTCGGTCTCTGGAGTTTCAACTTGCTTTAATTTATTATCGAGTTCATCCTCAGGATTATTGTCAGATATGGTGCACTCGACGACACAGTTGGCTAAAACTTATGCCTTCATAGATGGTCCTGGGCGATATTGAATATCAAACTCACTGAGTTTTATTGCCCATTTCACCATTCGACCTGAAGTATCATGTCGATATAGAATTACCTTCAACGATTGATCTGTCAAGGCGACTATAGGATGTGCTTGGAAGTATGGATGAAGTCGCTATGATGATATGATTAGAGCATAGATTATCTTCTCTGCTCTTGAATATCTTATTTCAGCATTATGAAGTACCTTACTTGTATAATAAATTGGTCATTGAATTTAATTTTTATCCTCCTAGATGAGTATCGAACTAATTACTTCTTTTGAAGTCGTCAGATAGAGATACAAAGTTTTTCCCACCTTTGATTTTGTAAGTAATGGTGGAGACACCAGATATCTTTTTAGATCTTCAAAAGATTGTCGGTACTCATCTAATCATAAAAAATCTTTTGCTTGTCTCAAGATCTTGAAGAAGGGTAAACATCTTTCTGCCGACCTCGAGATGAAATGGCTGAGTGCGGCAATCCTTCCATTAAGTTCTTGTATCTCTTTCTTGGAGCTCGGATGCTTCATATTGATGATAGTCTTTATTTTCTCAAAATTAGCTTCAATTCCTCATTATGACACAAGAAATCTAAAATTTTTTTCGAAAGTTACTCGAATACACACTTAGTCGGATTCAATTTCACTAATATCGTCGAAGTGTGTCAAAGGCTTCTTTCAAGTTTTGAACATGATCAGAAGTTTAGAATTTTTTACCAGCATATCATCAATGTAGACTTCCTATTTTGTCCAATTTGTGCCTTGAGCAACTTATTAACTAGCCATTGATAGGTGGCTCCGGTATTTTTAAACCGAATGGTATTACTTTGTAACAGTAAATACTTTTGTCAGTTATGAAGGTAGTGTGCTCCTCATCTTTAGGTGCCATCTGAATCTGATTGTAGCTTGCAAAGCATTCATAAAGCTCAAAAGTCGATGTCTCGAAGTCGCATCAACTAGTTGGTCGATCTTTGACAAGAAAAAACTATCCTTTGACAAGCTTCATTTAGATTTATGTAGTCGATGCAGCTTCTTTATTTTTTATTAGCTTTTTTCACCATCACTACATTGACGAGCCAATCAGGATAATTAGCTTCTCTGATGAAGCCAGTCGCAAGGAGTTTGTCGACTTCTTCATCGATGACCTTATGCCTTTTAGGAGCAAAAAGTTTTTCTTTTGTCTTACTGGCCTAACTTTAGGATCAATATTTAGCTGGTGGGTTATTACTTCTGAAAAAATTTCTGGCATATCAGTTGCCAACCAAGCAAAAATATTGATGTTTGCTCTTAGTAGATTCACCAGTTGTTGCCACTCCGAATCAGATAATTGCAATCCAATTTGGACTATTTTTTCATGATCTTCTTCTTTTAACAGGATAGAAACAGTTGCTCGACTGGTTTATCCCTTTCTTTATTTTTTCTTTGGTCAATTTATTGACGGACAAAGAGTCTTTAGATTGGTTATTCTTTGCAGAGATCATGAAACAACGTCGAGCAAGTTGTTGATCTCCACATATTTTTTTGACTCTATTTTTTGTTGGGAATCAATCAATAAATGGTATGTTGAAACTACTGCTCTTAGGGCATTAAGTCCAGGTCGTCTAAGTATAGCATTTTAGGCTGATGAAATTTGAATGATAGTGAATGTCAGGAGAATAGTACTTTATTGTAGATTTTTCCCACAGTTAATGGAAGATTAATTTTTCTTTCCACGATAATTACATGTTCATAAAACCAACTAATGGCATCGAGACTCTTCTAAGTCGGTCAGTCGGTAGTCACATTCGAGAGAAAGTCAAGTAAAAAAGAACATCAGTTAAGCTTCTATTATCGACTAGAACTTTTTTTACATCATAGTTTGCTATCATCGTCGAAACGACGACAGCATCATCATGGAGAGTTTGTATTCACCTAACATACCTTCCACCTAAGTCAGACAAGTTGACGGTCAATCTTCTTGAACTTACATTCGTAGTCATCGAGCTGCCATTGTTGAGATAATTCAGGGGTAGAATCCCTGAAGAATTTGAGGATGGAGAAGGAAAGGTGCATGTGGCCTTTTCTTCTTCTTGATACTATGTACATGGGAAGGAGAAGGAGATCGTGATGAAGGATGGGTGGTATAATGAGAATACTGAGAATACAGTTGCTTGACTCGATGAGAATATCGAGATGATCATCATTTTGGAGATGAAGAGGGAGAGCACCGTGGAAGATGGCGACTGTGCCTGAATGGTACTAAATGAGCCACCAGCCCCTTCACCGGCGTTGCTGCTATTGCCGTGTTTGTTGTTGTTGGATGCTATGGACTGCCTCCGTCAACACCTTCATTTACTACATTAGGATAGAAATTTGTGTGTCCGTAGTGATTACAGGATGTAAGGAGCTGGGCTCTATCATTGGAGGAGGGGGAGGAAGATCTTTCGATGGGAAGATTGCCTCGTAGATCCTACAGAATTATTTTAAGCTCTGGTCTTTGCTATTATTACTCCTATTCTTTCCCTACTTGGTGCGCCATTATTGCGGACAAGGGCTCGATCCGTCCATAAGATATTATCTGCTCTAATCCATGGACCTCACAATTTTGCCTTTTAAAAGACACCTCAATGGAAAAGATTTTTTTCTCCTTATAAGGGTGAGTCCTCCTTGAGTCACAATTGATATGGGACTATTGGTGCCCTCCATATTATTAGAACCACAATAGAGCCCCCAATCAATGGAGACTTTGATGTGTATAGTCTGAGAGTCCTACAGTCAGTTGAGGTGGACCTCAGTCTCAGAAAATTGAGGCGACCTTGACCCCTATCTAGCACGTCAATCTGTTGCAGTCAATCTCCTGTTGCATATGTCGCTAGTGAAGAGCACCTACAAAATGAAGTCCACACTAATCAAAATTGTGTCCGATAGGGACCCTCCAATGCTTAAGTCAGTGGAGAGTGATGAACAGTAGATTAAAATTCAAAGAGGTAGAATTTTAACTCTCAGGAGACCCCTCCCAAATGTTGTTCATTTACCTCCTTTTATAGATGAGTAGTTGGTAACCATCTGTAACGGTTAGACACATGGTCCCGTTTGTTCCAATATTATGTGATTATGGGATGGGTGGTTATACCCGCCACTGATCATGTTCTGGCCATTATGTGCTTTCTGCGTTGGTAGTTTCTGATAAGTCGACTATATGTCGTAATCAAAATGTATCGATCGTATGTCGATAGTTGTGGAAGTTGAATGAGCATCGGTCGGTAACTCTGATATGCCAACAGTCATCGATCTGAAATCGATCAAGTCATCATAGTTGGAGTCTATCAAATTTATAGATAGCCGACTATCAGTCGACCAATCGATTGATAGTTGACAGGTCGTGCTTATCAGGCCGATCGAAAGTCAAAATCGGAGAGTCGGCTGAATCGCCCCAACACAGTATAAAATAAAAATGAAAAAATGAACTCTTTGAAGTGTCGAGAAGATGCTGATAATTTTCTCTCTAGATGCTTGAACCTCTCTTTTTTTAAGCTTGAGAGGATGTGGAAGAAGTTAAAGAAAATTACTCTTGAATGATTACTCAATTTTGTGTATTTAATTCTTCTTTTTTTCTCCTTCCAAGGATGTTCAATAATGGCTCACTCAAATTGATGAATATTTCTTCTCAATCCACTATCCTTTTTTTTTAATATGCTTGGAAGTTGCTGGAGAGTGAGTCTTAATCGTTGAAAGCCTTGGAATAGTCATTGAAGCCAAAAACTAATCATTGGAGATGTGTAGAAAACTAGCTGTTATTGCTAATCCTGTATCAGAGATTGACTCTAATTCTTCAGAGGTCAATTCGAGCTGCCTACGAGTCGACTCGATAACTTTAAGAGTCGACTTTATCTTAGGATCTGAAAATTTTGTATTGTCTTTTTTGAGAGAATCAGCTCGCCATCTTCATGAGTCAACTCGACCTATCCTAGGATCGACTCGAACTCTTCTAGGGTTGAATCAAACTGGAGATTTAAGAATATAGTCTCTACCTTTTCTGAGAGAGTTGACTCCTCTTTCATATAAGTCGACTCGCTAGTATGCCAGTCCTCTTCTAGCATGCTAGAGTCGACTCCTCTTCTCTTAGGATTGACTCCTGCATATTTTGAAACTTAAAATCTCTTTATTGTTAGCCCACTTCAATGCAGGAGTTGGCTTCTAGCTTTTGGGCGTCAACTCCACTCAATCTAAAACTTGAAAATTTAGTCTTGAATTCTTTGACTTAGATTGTTTGGAGAGGATCTTTTTCATAGATGAATTCTTCAATTTAAACATCTGAAAAATCCAACATTCATCTTTGAAACATATGATTAGACTCATAATTACTCAAAATTTGGTAATCATCCAAATCAATCATAGGATTAATAATATCTTTCTTTTTGATGATGATAAAATTATGAGTATATGCACAATAAAACATATAATATGTTTTAAATAATTTATCAATATGAATCATGAAGTAAATAACTAAGCACTTATAGGCACATATTTTATGAATACTTCAATTTTTCTTCAATTTATCTTAAGTTTAGATTTCAAGAATCAATGCACATCTCAACATATATTTATTTCAAATGATTATCTCAATTCAAACAAATGAGCTTTGAAGTATAATGAATCAACTCAAGTATTTTAAGCGTATACTCAACATAACTCTCTCCCTTTTTATAGTATTAAAAAGCTTAAGAGAAGAATTTTAAAATAAATAATCAAAATCAAGTAGAAAGCAAGTTAAATTTAGAAAAATTGTATCAAAAATTTTAGAGTTTATAACTTCTCTTTTTATTTGGATAAGATATACTCAAAAATACTTCTCCCCTTTCAAATTTAACTTAAATTTAGATTTTATAAATGGAATATCTTTCTCCCCATTTTGAATTTATCTTGGACTTACCTTTCAAATTTAGATTGAGGCTTCTTCCCCTTTTAAAAGAATTAAAGGTTTGTATGAAATTGAGATTAAGGAAAATAATTCAAATCATGCTAGGCCACTTTCAGAAAATGCAATTTTTGTAAAACATTTTCTTTTATGAAAATCATAGATTCAAAAATACTTCTCAAATTTAGTTAGAGAATAGCTTTGAGCTTTAAAAAAAAAATTCAAGAGAAATAAGCTTTTCAATTTTAAGAATTTTGAGTATTAAAATCAAGTATAAGATATGTTTTTCTTTTCCAAAAGACATCTCTTTCTTTTCTTTATGAGGTATCAATTCATTAAGTTTAGAAAAGGTATAGGTTTGTCTTAAATGATATCATATCAAGAATATATCAAAGCAAAATATGGTATCAGAGCAAAATAAATTTGAGACAAAATATTCTTGGATTGTTTGATATCAATTGAATTAAAATTTAGAATAAATCATGTTTTTTTTGAAAATTTGACACCACTTAAAAATCAAAGAAAATTAATTTTCAAGTTCATTACTTGAAAAAGATCAATCTGAACAAAAAATGGAAACATATTTCAAATTCAACTTGATCCAATTAGGAAAAATATTTTCAAATTTATTTTTCAAAAATAATCAATCGATGCAAAATATTTTTCAAATATTAATTAATTACCAAAATGATGATACAATCAAACCATACAAAGTATGAATGAATAAATCAAATGATCAAAAAATATATGAATGCTCAAATCAAGATAAGTAAGATACAGATGTTTAATGATTTCTCTTATTAAGTTTTAAAATCATTTCTCCCCCTATTTTTCATACGAAATGCTAGATAACTTAATTTTCATAATTCTTCCCCTATTTTTAAGAATTGATGCTAGAATATTATTTTTTTTAATTCTCTCCCTTTATCTTTCAAATTATGCATATTCATTCAAAAGTCAATATTACAATAGCATATTTTTCTCTCCCTTAGTTTTATAATAAAGAAGATATTTCATAAAAAAATATAAATATTAATTAACTAAATTTCAACATCAATTGAAAGAATCAAAGCAAACATTCACACAATTAAACATAATCATAAATATTACATGTGGATTTTTCATAAAAGATCAACTTTATTGATTTCCAAAAAGTAATTACAAAAGTGACTATAAAGAGAATAAACATCAAAATATCCAAAATATATGCCATCTACATCTACCAAAATGATGGATTGCTAGGAAAATTATAGTTGTATAAGATGAGTTCTGGCATCCTATGAAAGTAGAATAGGATAGCTCTAAGAAGTGGGTCCGGGCTGAGAAGGAGAAGGTGGTCTACCATCCATCCTTGAGCATCAGCCCTCATCGAGGTGATCATCTAAATCATCCGTATAGTCTCCTCTCTGAGTAGTGATATAGCCTCTTAAGTAAATCACTGAATCTCTACATTGACCATAGTAACAATCCTCGAATAGACTCTCTCAATAAGTAAATCTTCGTCTAGTCTATCGAATGGTCGGTCTGAAGCCTTTGGACAATCAATCGAAGGGATGGAGCTACCTATATCTGCTCTATCTATGCTACTAGTGGCTCATTAGATCTGATGTCTGCTATAGGAACTGCATCAGAAGCCTCATCATCATTTGAATCCTTCTTTCTCTGAGCTACTCTTTTGCAGATCCAACAATCATCGACTTTCTGAATGTTAGATATATGCCCTAGAAGCTAATTAGGTTGATAGATGTAAAATTTTTTAAAGACATAATTTGTAATTTTGACTTATTAATGAAATAAAATCAGATTATTTTTTCATTCATATTGTGTAATATGTCTATAATTATTCAATGAATTAATAAGATAATGACACATATTCTCAAGAGTTATGAATTTGAGACATGTTTCATTAATAATTAATTCATAAATTACTCTCGATCAGTGGATCATCATGAAAATGATGATTGATCTGGATAGATTGGTCTATGGATTACTTCTTTCAGGATAGATGAGTCTCGAGTCTATAGTATGGAGACACTGGAGTGAGAGTATAGGTGGTTGTTAGAAAATAAGGATACCGAGTGTGACCAACATGAGTAGTCACTTAATATCTATCTACTCATCAGTGACTTACTCGATACTGTAGTAGTGTAAGTAGTTCTTTAACCTGTGATTCCTCGACTATTCATAATGAGACTACTATAGTTTGACTACACCATCACTCAATTTTCTAGCCATTCAAAATCTTATGGTATGTTGATTGTAGTAGATTCATTATAGGAATAAGATATGTGTCTAAATAGGATCTATCGATCTTGATAGATAAGAAGTCCTATGTGGATCATGAGATTGAGTTTCAAAAACTATGGCCATGGTGATGTAAATGATAGAAAGAAGTTTTTTAGGATTTCATAAAAAAAAAACTCAAGGCGATTGAATCATACATATGACAGATGAGGGGTTTGATGAGTTATCCATAATTTTCATCTTGTCAGAACTCATGATAGAAGAATCGAATCATATGATAAATGCACTTAGAGGTTCATCCATTCAATTCTACTAGATTACCATTATATACTGCTAGATATTACTAGTGGATAGTAAGACAAATAAAAATTATTTAAATGATCAATAATTCTTAATTGACTGAATTGAAAGTGTTCCAAATCTATTGAAAGGAGTTTCAATGATACTGTGGATGGGGACATAATATATCTCACTACTAAATAAAATTAAACCTTTGGGGTCACACACAAAGAAAATTAGTCCAGAAATGTGTAATTGGGCTCATGAAGTTCCAATTTGTTAGGATTTATAAAATTCTATTAGGTTTAGAAAAACTATGCTAGCCCACGGTTAAACCCAATCTTCTTGAGACTTGGAATCTCTATTGGATAAAGATTGGGCTAAGTCAAATGCATGCATGTGGGGAGCCAAGAGTTGGGTCATCATCAAATTTTTGGCTATGGAACAAAGGGGCTCACACCCCATATGGATAAGGCTCAAAGGGGCGCCAATAGTTGGCACACCCTTGACTTATGCATGAAGAAAGCAGAGGAAAGATAGGGTGCATGCCCTAGCTGATTTTTTGCATGAGAAAAAGAGGGAGGGCAGCATCTAATTGATAAGCATTTCAAGTTTGGCAGGAAACCAAGAGTCATTCTGGGTTAAGGCATTGAATCAGTCATGATCTGAAACCTTTTAGAGGTCCTTTTGGTTCTATTTAAACCCCTTAAGATAAGATCTCAAAACCCTAACCCTAGAGAGCCAAAAGCCTGCACTCCCTCTCTATGCCTCACACCCTCTCTTTCTCTCTCTCTCTCTCATGCCCCACACCCAAAGGAGTTGGGTGTCCTCCTTGTTCCACACACCCAAAGGTTGGGCATCCCGAATTCAAGCCAAGTATAGAGAAAGATGTTCTCTCTTTCTTCCACAAGATCTAAGTTGTGTGCTGATTTTTCTTGAAAAAAAAAGATCAAGATCAAGAGGAGCATCCCAAATCATTCTTATGGATATCTATAGAGGCGGATGCATGTGCAACTTTTCAAAAAATCAAAAACAAAAGATATCCACGATCACCAAACCGTGGTGAAGATCTACCAGCGTTAAGGTAAAGATTTGATCTTCATGTTTGATTATTCTTATGTTTTAATCTTAAGGATATGATAGAACTAACTTTATGAGATGTGATCTCAATGATGCATGCTAGATTAGAATCTTTTGCTGCGTTAAAAATTTTATTGATCATGCATGCATACCCATAATTTTTTCTTCAACTGGTATCAAAGTCAGGTTCAGTATCATGCTCTTAAGATCAAGATTAGATTGTAATTTAGATTAGATCTAAAATTTATGTTTTCAAATTTAGGTTAGATCTAAAATTTATGCTTTTAATTAGATCTCTAATTCAGATTAGATCTAAAATTTATGCTTTCAATTAGATATGAAATTTAGATTAGATCTGAAATTTTTGCTTTCTATTAAATCTAAAATTTAGATTAGATCTAATTTTCTATTTTAATTAGATCTATTTTTTATTTTATGTTTAGATCTAAAATTTAGATTAGATATGAAAATTTGGATCAAAATTCTAAAATCAGAAGTCCAATTGATAAACTTTGGATTAATCAAAGAGCATCTGACATAAGGTTATCCTAGTATAATATTGTTATATTGAAAGATTATCCTCGGATGATAAAAGATAAAATTCTTAATAAAAGTTAGAGATCTAATTGATAAATTAGTCAAAGTTCATCCTAACATAAGGTTGTTCTGGCATAACGCAAGTTATGTTGAAGGATTGTCTTAGGATGATGAATGATGAGATCATTAATTAAAAGTCATCTTTTGAGGAAAGAAAAGGGCTTAATAAAATTTGATTTTATTTTGATTATGAGATAATCACATTATATTTTTCATTGATACATGTAGTGATCGTAATGAATCACTACGATCCTTTATGTAGGGTTGTGTCATGAATACACTTTAGATGGTTGTAATCTTACAATTTATGGTGAAGAATTAAAAGCCAAGCCCGATATGGAATAGGTTGATCTATTAGTGTCTAAGGCAAGTGTATTGAAAGATGATTACTTAATTAGGACTATTACTTTTGGATGGAGAGCCTCCCACCGATCATCATTTATCTAGCCAATTTGATAGACCAATTTTTTTTTGGGCTGCTTAGTGATAAACACTTAATTTAAGTCATTTAAAGTAAAAAATTATATTTAATTTATTTTATTTATTAAGAATTTGATGTTTCTTTTTATATTTTACAGAAAGGTGATCGTCGATACAAAGAGTCCGATTTGTAGATAAAAAGACTCAAGTTTGAAGAAAATTAGACTTAAAATAAAATTTAAATAAAAGAAGGATGCATACGGTATTATAGAAAATGAAGATACTATGCAAGAATCCAAAAAGGATATAGACATCATTTTAAAGAAATAAAAGTTTCTTTTTGTAATTTGGAGCGTAAACAGCTAATGTCACCGGTGGGTTCACGCGAAGCAGCGCGCGGTCACGGGCGTGCGGGTGAGCGCGTGGGGGACGCACGGGCGCGGCATCGCGGCATCGGGCGCGGGGCGTGTGGCTTCACGAGGAGTTTGGCAAGGTGGACACAGTGGCGAACAGAGGGATCTTAAAATTAAAGGAAAAATATAATACTTGAAAATATTTCAAGAGGAAGAATTTGTATTTTCTTTATCTGCTTGTGATCTTTTCATCTCATCCATCCATCTTTTAGTCCTTAGTATTTTCTTTAGTCCCATATCGAAAAACCATGTAAAACTCCTCCCTCCTAACACCTATAAAAAGACTTTTGTACTTCATTGGAGGGGAGCCCAAAATTCTTCTAGAGCCTTGCATAGAGGAATAGAAAGGGACTACTTCATTAGCAGCTAGGCTAGCAGTCTCGGGAGTGGAGAAGAAATTTTGTAATGACACAGAGTGGGTTTATTGTTCTAAACTTTCTTGTATTTCTTTATATGCAATAAAGATTATATTTTTATTTAAATCATCATGAGTTCTTTATTTGCTCTCTTTCATATCTTTTATTTATGCTTTTCTGTTAGATTAATATTAGGAAAACTTTTACTTTTCAGAGACGCACGTGATCTATGGGTACGGGGCATGCCGAGGAAAAAAAATTATTTACCTAGTACTTTTGAAGACACACGTGATCTACGGGTACGGGGTGTGCCGAGGAAAGATAGGTATTTTTTCTAAGATTAATCGCATCTATTTAATTAAAAAAAGAGATACAACTCTGCTAGTACAAATTAATTCAAAACTCTCGAGCTCTTTATTTTCTAATTACATCAATTTTAAGATAATTTATTTTCTAAATCCAAACAATGCTTCTTTCTTTTATTTTGCAATCTCAACTTAGCCCAAGGTCCCTGAGGATACGATCTCGACTCATCCTACTTACGTAGTGAGTAGAGTTATTTTTGGTGCTATCAACGACTACGCATCAAATTTTGGCACCGTTGCCAGAGACCTTGGCACGGTTGAAAAAAAAAAAGCCACTGACATTTTAAACACTTAACTAAAATAGTGTAACCTCAAATATAAAAATTTTAGCTTGATTGGATACCTTGTTTCTTTGCATTGCATCTCCATAATTAACTTTAAGGGCGCAACCCATTAACTAAGATAAGGTGAGATTTGATCACCCTTCCTTGGCCCACAAATCACTCCCTTTCATTTGCATAACCTAGACCTTAATCTAAAATTAATTAGACATTGACCCCTAAGGATTTCGAGCTCATTAGGACAAGTGACCCTGAAAGTTGAACCAGGTTAGACTTGGTCAGCTAGCTGGTGTCTAGGCAAGTGGTTTGTGGTATGACTGGGCCCGAAGGAAGGTGATTTTTAATTGGTTCCATTCGCTGACTTGGCCAATTTAATTGGTGTCTAAGGAAAGCAATGGGGGACTCCCACCAACCTTACACTTATCTGGCCAGTTGGTTGGTCAAGCTCCGACTTGGAGGGCTTGAAGGCTAACTACAGTTAGTAGCTGTCTAGAACTAGGGTAACTTTAGGATAGAGAGTCCACTACGTGCTAACTTGATTGTAATTAAAATCTAACCACAACTAATTCTTCTATTAGTTTTAGGACTTCTTAGGATCTCTTCTTCAGAACTCTTTTCTCTCTTCTCTTCTCCTCTTAATAAAAAAAAAAATCCTTAACAGACTAGGATAGTCCTACATAGACCTTTTAGTTGCATGTTAGGTGACGATCACTAAAACCCGACTTGCAACCATTAGACGAAGAATTAGAAAAGACTCTTAGGACTATCCGAGTTAGAAACATGGCTGCACCTGGTGAGGCTAATCCTCCACGCCCATTGAGAGAATATTTCACTCTATCCTCATATACCTACTCTCTATGCATTCAAGCACCTCCAGTAGAAGCTACCCAATATGAGATTAAGTCTAGCATTATTCAAATATTGCCATCATTCTATGGACTTAGTAACGAGGATCCATACAAACACTTGGATGAATTTCTTGAAATTTGTTCCACAGTAAAAATCCCAAACTTCTCTGATGATGCCCTTAGGTTGAAACTATTCCCTTTCTCACTTAATGACAAAGTCAAGCATTGGTTAAACTCCTTAGACTCTATAACCATTTAAACTTGGGATCATCTTCAGAGAAATTCCTCAAGAAATACTTTCCAATTGAAAAAACAAATCAAATTAGAAAAGCTATCACTAGTTTTTTCCAATTGGAGGGTGAACTTTTTCATGAGACATGGGAAAGGTTAAGGGACCTCATTCGTAAATGTCCACACCATACTGTCCCTAAATGGCAACTTTGTCAGTATTTTTATGATGGTCTATCAGAGAAACATCGACAAATGATTGATGCATCATGTGGTGGGACATTCATGCTAAAGAGTGAGGATGAAGCCTGACAGCTCTTTGAAACACTTAGTGAGAATTTTCTACATCATATGTCTGCCACTTCTAGAGAACAACCCATGCTTCAACAAAAAAGAAGTGGAATTTATCAGATTGAAAATGTCATGGATATCCACAGTAAGGTAGATGAACTGTCCCAAAAATTAGACCGTCTTCTAAATACTAGACAATCCCCGATTCCACCTAATCCAATCTAAGAAGTTTGTGTATTGTGTGCAAGTCCGAACTATTTTGTTAGTGAATGCCTAGCCGCACATTAATTTCTTGAGTTTGTGCACGAGCAGGTTCAGCAAGCTCAAGTCCAACAAGCTCACAGATCAGGAAACGATCCATATTCGAACACTTATAACCCCAGCTGGAGAAATCATCTAAATTTTTTTTGGAGACCACAACCAGTGGTTGGCCCTGCTGCACCTCGACCTCAATATCAGGACCCAACATATAGGCATGGACCATACCATCAATTTCAAAATGCTCCTCAACCGTCTACTACTGGTCACAGCTTAGCTTTTGAGAAAAAAGTTCTGAAAGTACTAGAACGATTAGAAGTCAACACTCAGATCCTTAACTCCCACACATAATCCATTGCTAAGCTAGAGACCCAAATAGGTCAACTAGCGACTGCATTCAGTAGGAGAAAGGAGAAAAATTACCTAGCCAATCCGAGAGCAACCCAAGAGGGCAATTTGTGATTGAGAGTTCTAATACCCCAGAAGTTTTTTCTGAACATGCCAAATCAATCATGACTCTGAGAAGTGGGAAGGTCATTGAACACACTAGTAAAACCAATGAGACCAACCCTAAACCTCTAACCGAAGCTAAATCACCCAAGAACAAGGAGGACCTTAAAATAGAGAATGAACCAACTGCACCGAAATCATCTTATTTGCCTAAAGTCCCATTTCTGGATGCCCTGAAAGCCCCTATTCCAGCAGATAAGAAGGAAGGAAGACTCAACGAGATGTTGGAATTATTTAAGCAAGTCCAAATTAATCTTTCCTTCTAGACGTAATCAAACAGGTCCCTGCTTATGCCAAATTTTTGAAGGATTTATGCATCCAAAGACGTAAATCTAGATCACAAATCTCAAGAAAGTATGCCTCACTGAACAGGCTAGTTCTGTCATCCAGCATGCCACTCCTCCAAAGCTTAAGGACCCAGGAGCCCCCATCATTTTCTGTGTTATAGGAGATTATCACATTGAAAAAGCTCTTCTGGACTTAGGGGCAAGTGTGAATCTTTTATCTAGTTCAGTGTATGAACTTTTTGAATTCAGAGAACTAAAATCCACATCAGTCACACTGCAGTTAGCTGACAGATCAATTAAGGAACCATGTGGAATGCTTGAGGATGTCTTGGTCAAGGTAGATGAGTTTTACTTTCCAGTTGATTTTTTGGTTCTCAACATAGAACTAAGTAGCAACCCAAGACAAATTCCATTATCTTAGGATGACCCTTTCTAGCTACAGCAAATGCATGCATTAATTGTAGGACAGGAGTCATGGACGTATTGTTTGGAAATAAAAAATTGAGACTGAATGTGTTTGGTGCTTCCCAAGGACCATCAATGGATAGTTGCTTTGAAGTAGATATACTAGAAGATATTATAGAAGATGCAACACCCATAATTCTAGCACCAGACCCCTTAGATACTTGCTTGGCTCACTTTGGAGTGTATGACTTTGAGGGATATATGAAAGAAGTTAACACCTTGTTGGATACACCACACGATAAAACCACTCCTCTATGGACAATCAAGTATGAGCCATTACCCACCTTTTGTTGTTTTATTGCATATGACGTCTGGCTGAAGACGTTAAACTTAGCACTTTTTGGGAGGTAACCCAATTTTTTTTATTTTGTTTTAACTGATCTTCATTTTTTTTAAGAATAAAGGACTGCTCTGTATGGAAGAGTTTGTCAATAAACTTGACGTCTAGCTGAAGACGTAAAACTTAGCACTTGTTGGGAGGCAACCCAACGATTTCATATTTTTTTTTTTACTTTACTGCAGTGCAGGAATTTAGAATAAGAGCCTATTAATCAATGAAGCTATCTTCAACTTTCGAAGCAAAATTATCCCAGGTGCACTCTCTCCTTTTATTTTCTTTGCTTTCCTACTCCATTGAGGACAATGTAGATTAAGTTGGGGGGGAAGGAAATTAATCAAATCGAGTATGGTCAGAAATAATTAGTTTTGTGTATCTAAATTTTATTTTGATTAAGAGTCAATTAGGCATCCTAATCAATGAATGATTAACGGTCAAGAGAATTTTAGAGATACTGAGGAATAAATTATTAAGAAAACTCAATGAATGGTAGGATTTGGACTAGGACAAATTTTAGGAGTGATTCTACAACCCTCTTCTTACTGATCTCAATAAAGAATCTGCTTCATGAGAGATTGGGTGGAAAGGTCGAGGTATGCAAAAATTTTCTTAAAATATATTTTTTATTTAAAAAAAATATTGGTTTCCTACTGAGTAACCAGGCCCCTTCGCCTAAGTAAGTGTTGTGGTTCGCGTAAAAGGTGGGCAATGTTAAAAAAAAAAATAGTGGATAATAAGGGGACTAAATTGCAAGAAGATAATAAACCCCTCTCACATTAAGTTAGAAGATTTAAAGTGTAAAGTGGAGAGTTAGAGAAAGAAAAGCTCTTGAAATTTCTTTAGTTAATACTCAGCCACTAATTGGGTCAAATTGATAATCCAATGAAGTATCTCTTTAATGGTCTGACCAGGTATCATCTATCTTTTGGGATGCCTAACCTAACTTTTTATTCAAGATCGAGTCGGTACACGATGCTGATATATCTATTTTACTCGAGGACGAGCAAAATTCAAGTTGGGGGGTGTGATAAACACTGAATTTAAGTCATTTAAAGTAAAAAATTATATTTAATTTATTTTATTTATTAAAAATTTGATGCTTCTTTTTATATTTTACAGAAAAGTGATCGTCGATACAAAGAGTTCGATTTGTAGATCAAAAAGACTCAAGTTTGAAGAAAATTGGACTTAAAATAAAATTTAAATAAAAGAAGGATGCATACGGTATTATAGAAAATGAAGATACTATGCAAGGAACCCAAAAAGGATATAGACATCATTTTAAAGAAATAAAAGTTTTTTTTTGTAATTTGGAGCGTAAACAGCTAATGTCACGCGGTGGGTTCACGCGGAAGCAGCGCGCGGTCATGCGGAAGCGCGGGCGAGCGCATGGGCGGACGCGCGGGCGCGGCTAGCGGGCGCACGGGTTCGCGGGGAGTTTGGCAAGGCAGACACAGTGGTGAACAGAGGGATCTTAAAATTAAAGGAAAGAATATAATACTTGAAATATTTCAAGAGGAAGAATTTGTATTTTCTTTATCTACTTGTGATCTTTTCATCTCATCCATCCATCTTTTAGTCCTTAGTATTTTCTTTAGTCCCACATCGAAAAATCATGTAAAACTCCTCCCTCCTAACACCTATAAAAAGATTTTGTACTCCCATTAGAGGGGGAGCCTAGAAATTCTTCTAGAGCCTTGCATAGAGGAATAGAAAGAGACTACTTCATGAGCAGCTAGGCTAGCAGTCTCGAGAGTGGAGAAGAAATTTTGTAATGACACAGAGTGGGTTTATTGTTCTAAACTTTCTTGTATTTCTTTATATGCAATAAAGATTATACTTTTTATTTAAATCATCATGAGTTCTTTATTTGCTCTCTTTCATATACTTTTATTTATGCTTTCCTGTTAGATTAATATTAGGAACAACTTTTACTTTTCGGAGATGTGCCATGATTTATGGATATGGGGCATGCCGAGGAAAGAAAAGTTGTTTACCTAGTACTTTTCGGAGACACGCCGTGATCTACGGGTACGGGGTGTGTCGAAGAAAGATAAGTATTTTTTCTAAGATTAATCGTATCTATTTAATTAAAAAAAGAGATACAACTCTGCTAGTACAAATTAATTCAAAACTCCCGAGCTCTTTATTTTCTAATTACATCAATTTTAAGATAATTTATTTTCTAAATCTAAACAATGCTTCTTTCTTTTATTTTGCAATCTCAACTTAGCCCAAAGTCCTGAGGATACGATCTTGACTCATCCTACTTACGTAGTGAGTAGAGTTTTTTTGGTGCTATCAACGACTACGCATCACTTAGTGTTGAGTTCACCACATTTGTATTGCACCATGAGTCCGATCTTAGTGAACCAAGGTAGGATCTCTTAAGTAGATCCAATATAAGTATAGATTTATATGCATTATAAATAAATAATTAAAATCTAAGGAAGATCTAAATTAAATCTTCTCATAAATATTAAGTTGAGCGTCCTCCACCATTGTAGATATGCGGGCCCTTCTTGAGTTGATTGTTCTCGACTGGATATAGTGGTTCAATTACATCAAAAAAATACAACACTCTATTAGCATGAGATACTATAGGGTAAAGATAGGGTTGGATCCAATAACTGTCAGGTGAGGATCCCAGTGCTGACTTCACTTTCACAAGAATGATGGATTGACTTAACTAAGGAATGAAGCCAAACTGTCAGGTCAGGCTTTAGGACTTAAAGACTAATGACTACTATAATTTGCTTGAAAAGTATTGGATAAGAGTTATCCACTCATTGGTTGACACATCACTAATAAATATCAAGTGAGGTAGTGGGCCAATCGACGAGACCGTAGTACCCACTAAAAATTCTAATCATGGAGATTTTTGTTTCTCCACTCGAGGAGTGTGAAAGATTTGAGAAAATAGTGAGAGTCAAGTTTATTTTTAAAATAAAATCTCTAAAATAAGTCAAATATCCTTGAGACCTAATTTCAAAGATTGGCTCTAAAAATCTCTGCTTCCACCCCACTTGCTCATATCCTTGAGACTAACTGCTTAATTGGACCTAATTTCAAAGATTGGCTTTAAAATTTGAAGATAGTCTTGAGTTTCAGAAGATAAGCTATGTGCTAAACTAAGATATTTCCTCCCTGCCAGCTTGTCCAACCCCTGATCAAAGGGCATCCCATGAAAAGTGGTTGGACGACGACAACAAGGTTTGGTGCTATGTGCTGGTATCCATGTCCAATGAGCTTTAACACCATCATGAGGATATCAAAACTGTCAAGGACATGCTGACTCATCTACAAGAGTTTTTAAGATGAAAATGCATGATGGACAGTCTGTCCATGAGTATTGTCTGACAATGATCAAGAACATAGAAGAGTTTAAGTAGCTTGGCATGTCCATGGATAAGAAATTATAGATATATTTGATCGTGCCGTCCCTTACTGATTTATATGCATAGTTTATTGTAAATTACCACCATATGAATAAAATTCAGTGCATTAAGACTGAGTTGTTAGATATGCTGGTAACCATTGAAGGGACCTTGAAGAGTTCAAGGGATACTATTCTTGCTGTAGAACGGACTTCGTTATTCAAAAAAATATCTACTAAAAAAAAAAAGAAGTCCGTGAAGAAATAGAAGACTCAGTACAAGCCTAAGAAAGAAGCTTTTAAAAAGACTATAGATAAGAAAAATATTTCCACTGCAATATTGACGGCCATTAGAAGAGAAGCTGTCCTGCTTATCTGGTAAGCCTGAAGAACAAAAAGATGGCACACCTTCTGGATATGTCAGACCTGCTCGTTATTGAAAGTAATCTTACAATTTTTCTACTTCTAGTTGGGTTATAGACTCTAGTTCTAGTACTTATTTGTGTACTTTATACAAGGTCTTGGAGAAAATAGAAGGCTGAGAGAAGGAGAAATGACCTTACAAGTCGAAAATGGAGCAAGAGTTGCTGCTATAGCTGTGGAGATCTATCCTTTATGATTATTGTTTGACTTTAGTTTAATTCTTAAGCACTGTTACTATATACCTACTGCTAGTAGGAATTTGATTTCTTTTCCTTCTTTAGCATAGGACAACTATGTAATAAATTTTCATAAGGACTATTGTATTATTTATTTTGAAAATAAAATGATTGGATGAGGTTGCTTAATTAATAGTCTCTATCATTTACATGTTAATATGTATATGAATATAACTGAGCAGGAAGTGAATGCTATAGGATCTAAAAGATCTAGAGATGAAATGAATCTAAAGTATATGTGGCACCTAAGACTAGATCATATAAGAGAAGAAAAGATTAGCAGATTGAAGAAAGATGGGCATTTAGGCCCATTAGTTGCTGAGTCATATTCGATCTACGAATCCTACCTTTAAGAGAAAATGACCAAGCTGCCCTTTCTAAAATAAGGAGAAAGGACCATTGAGATACTTGCTCTAGTACACACTAATATATGCAGTCCATTTGATGTGTCGGATAGAGGAGGTTATCTCTATTTCATCACATTTATCAATGATTATTCATGGTATGGGTATGTGTATCTGATGAAATATAAATCTGAAGCCTTTCAAAAGTTTAAAGAATTTAGAAATGAAGTAGACAGGCTAACTGAAAAACTTCTTAAGGTTCTTCGATCAGATCGAAGAGATGAATATCTTAGTGGAGAATTTCTTAATTATCTCAAAAAATATGTCATAGTCTCACAATGGACTACACACCTGAAATACCTCAACTCAATGAGATTTCAAAATGAAGAAATCGAACCTTATTAGATATGGTTCATTCTATGATCAGCTTCACTGACCTTCCTTTATTTCTTTAGGATCATACTTTACTCACAGCTAATTATCAATTGAATAAGGTTTTCTCTAAAACTATTCCTACCATACCATATGAGATATGGCATGATAAGAAATTGAGTCTGGGTGATCTCAGAATTTGGAGATATTCGGTCCATGTCAAAAGACTACAGACGGACAAGGTAGAGATCAGGTCTTTGAGAGCTTGTTTTATAGGATATCTTAATTATAAGAAGTCTTTAAGATATTATTTTTATCTTTTAGAGGATCACAATGTGATTATGAGCCTACATGCCATCTTTTTTGAAAAATAGTTCATCCAAGATGGAGGTAGTGGAAGATAAATTGGGCTTGAAGAAAAATTTCTGAAGAGCAACGAGTCTCAGAACCTATAGAACCCATTCAAGCTGAGCCAATACATGCATCTCCTCCTCCACCTCATAGATCTAGTAAGATTTTTCATCCTCCTGAGAGAAACTTAGGTATCATTACAGAGGATGTAGAGAAAATATTCCTCATAGAACATGGGGCATATGAAAATGACTCCAAGACCTATAGCAAGGTGATTCAGATATCAACTACAAAAAATGTTTAGAGGCTATAAAGTCAAAGATTAACTCAATGCACTTGAACCAAGTCTGGACCTTAGTGGATCCACCAGAAGGTATAGTATCTATTAGGTGTAAATGGATCTACAAGAGAAAGATAGATTTGGATTAAAAGATAGAGACCTTTAAAGCAAGGTGCGTGGCTAAACGTTATAGTAGATACGAAGTTATGACTATCAAGACACCTTTTCGCTAGTGGCTATGCTAAAATTTATTCGAATATTGCTTGTGATTGTAGCATATCATGATTATGAGATATAGTAGATGGATGTGAAAATTATTTTCCTAAATGAATAAATTAAGGAAGATATATATATGAAGCAGTCTTTGAGTTTTACTTCCAGTGATGGAGATCACAAAATCTGTAAACTGCAAAGATCTATTTATGGACTTAAGCAAGCATTTTGAAGTTGGAACACTCATTTTAATGATGTAATCAAATTGTTTAGTTTCATCAAGAAAGAAGAGGAACCATGTGTGTTTAAGAAGATTAGTGGGAGTGTTGTGACTTTCCTTGTATTGTCTGTGGATGACATCCTCCTAATTGAAAATGATATTCTCATGTTGCTCTCAGTCAAGTTGTGGTTGTTTAAAAAGTTTTCTATGAAAAATCTTAGAGAAGCATCCTATATTTTGGAGATTAAAGTCTATAGAGATAGATTTAAAAGGATGCTAGATCTTTTACAAAAAATATACATTGGGAAGGCGTTGAAAAGGTTCGGCATGGAAAACTCCAAGAGGAGACTTATCCCCTTCAGGCATAGAATTCATCTCTCAAAGAAGATGTGTCCCAACACATCGGAAGAGATAGAATGCATGAGCAAGATCTCTTATGCATTGGCTATAGAGAGCCTCATATATGCCATGCTATCACACGACCTGATATAGCTCATGATGTGAGTGTCACAAGCAGATATCAGTCGAATTCAAGTGAAGAGCATTGGATAGCTATGAAATATATCTTTAAGTACTTGAGAAAGACTAAGGATATATTTTTGATCTTTGGAGGAAGGAAGTTAAGGGTGCAAGAATATATTGATTCAGACTTTATGTCTAATATTAATAATCGAAAGTCAACATCAGGCAGTATTTTCTTATACAACGATGGTGCTGTAAGTTGGAAAAGTACCAAACAGTCTGTTATAGCAGACTCCACCATGAAAGTGAGTACATCGCCACATCGAAAGCTGCTAAAGAGGTATTCTAGTTCAAGAAGTTTGTTACAGAGTTGGGTGTGATGCCATCAGATACCATTCCACTCTACTATGACAACAACGGTGCAATAACTCTAGCTAAGGAGTCGAGATCTCACCAGAAGTCTAAGCACATAGAGCGATGATTCTACCTCATCTGTGATTACCTCAAAAAGAAGTATATCAAGGTACAGATAGTTGTCTCTATGAACAATGTGGCTGACCCACTAACAAAGCAGCTGAGCCAGCAAAAAACTAAAGTCCACTTTAAGAAGATGATACTTATATTTGTGGCCAATTGGCTTTATTATAAGTGGAAGATTGTTAGATGTATACCCTAAAAGTTAATTAGACTAATGCATGAAAAACTTTCTAAGAACATAATTTATAATTTTGACTTATTAATGAAATAAAATTAGATTATTTTTTCATTCATATTGTATAATGTGTCTATAAATTATCCAATAAATTAATTAGAAATGACATATATTCTCAAGAGTTAAGAATTTGAGTCATGTATCATTAATAGTTAATTCATAAATTGCTCCCGATCAATGGATCATCACGGAGATGGTGATTGATTCAGATAGATTGGTGTATGATTTATTTTTTTTCAAGATAGATGAGTCTCGAATCTATAGTATGAAGATATTGGAGCAAGAGTGCAGGTGGTTGTTAGAGAACAAGTATACCGACTGTGACCAACATGAGTAGTCATTGGATATCTATCTACTCGTCAGTGACTTATTTGATACTGCAGTAGTGTGAGTAGTTCTTTGACCTGCAGTGCCTTGACTATTCATAATGAGGTTGCTGTAGTTTGACTATACTATTACTCGATTTTTTAGCCATTTGAAACTTTACGATGTATGTTAGCTATAGTAAGTTCATTGAAAGTATAGGATGTGCTCCTAGATGGGATCTATCGACCTTGGTAGATAAGAAAAAGTCCTATGTAGATCATGAGATAGAGTTCTAAAGACCATGGCCATGGCAGTGTGAATGATGGAAAAGAATTTTCATAGAGTTTTATAAAAAGAACTCAAGTCGATTAAATCATATATATGATAGATGAGTGATTTGACAAATTATCCATAACCTCTGTCTTGTCAGGACTCATGATAGAAGAACCGAATCATACGATAACTTCACCTAGAGGTTCATCCATTCAATTCTATTGGATTACCACTACATACTACTAGATGTCACTAGTGGATAGTGAGGTCAATGAGAATTATTTAGATGATCAATAATTCTCAATTGACTGAATAGAAAGTATTCCAAATCTATTGAAAGGAGTTTTAATGATATTATTGATGGAGATTATAATATATCTTACTACTAGATAGAATTAAAATTATGGGGTCACACATAAAAGAAAATTGATTTAGGATTGTACAATTGGGCTCATGAAGTTTCAATTAGATTAGCATTTATAAAATTTTATTATGTTTAGAAAATCATACTAGCATATGATTAAACCCAATTCCTCTTAATACTTGGAATCCCTATTGGATAGAGATTGGACTAAGTCAAATGCATGCATGTGGGGGGCCAAAAGTTGGGTCCTCATCAAATTTTTGGCTTAGGAACAAAGGGGCTCACACCCCATATGGATAAGGCTCAAAGCGGCGCCAATAGTTGGCGCACCCTTGACTTGCGCATGAAGAAAGGAGAGAAAAGATGGGGCGCACACCCATCTGATTTTGTGCATAACAAAAAGAGGATGGACGGCATCTAATTGATAAGCATGCCAAGTTTGGCATAGAACCAAGAGTCCTTCTGGGTTAAGGCATTGAATGAGTCATAGTCTGAAACCTTTTAGGAGTCCTTTTGGTTCCATTTAAACCCCTTAAGATGAGATCTCAAAATCTCAACCTTGGAGAGCCAAAAGCTTGTGCCCCCTCTTTATGCCTCATGCCCTCTCTCTCTCTCTCTCTCTCTCTCTCTCTCTCTCAACCCACGTCCAAAGGAGTTGGTGTTACGAAATGTGTCCTAAAGCTAATTGTTTGGATGATTGTGCTCTTTGTAATTACATATGAAATATAAAATAATAAAAGCTATTTGATATTTTTCATCACAAGATGTACATCTTCTTTATTAGAACTCTTGTATTATGATGAAGTTCTTAGAACTATATGACAATCAATAAAGAGGATTTATTGAATAGTTCTTAAATATGTTCGCAATCAAATGATATATCATTAAAGGATGATGAGTTCATCGAATGTAGAACGTTGTGTGCCATATAGGTTGGTTGTCCTCGTAACCAAGGAGTGTAGAGATACTGGTATGGCATACAGATGAGATGTAGGAGTACATCATCACTGAATGAATGACTCACCTGCAGAGTGCTCTGCTATTAAGAGCAGCTCGTGAAGCATATGGCATAAGTGTCTGTTAGATCTGAGATCACCATAGTGACTTATAAGTAACTCACTATGATTTCTAATGCAATGACAAAAGGCTACTGGGTACAGTTAAGTACTTGCAAAGTCTATGTGTGGATCAAGATGAGATTGATCCCTTCATATTATAGAGATAATGAATCACTATATTTTAATTTAGTAAATCTTGGGTCCGGATCTATGTGATAGATTTGAAAGATTGAAATACAATGTAGATTACTCATTCAGAGTTGACAGTTAAACCCTAAGTTATCTTCGAGCATTCAAGATCAAAGGGATGAATTATGCAGTAATCATATACGTTGGTTCTTGAATATTACCTTGTATATATTCAACCTATCTAGATGTCAAAAATTATTGCTAGATGGTAACTTCGATTAGTACAAGAAATGGTTCATGTGTTACCAGCTTAGTGTTTGAACCTATGGAGTCACGTACAAAGTCAAGTAATATAAAAAGAATTGATCTAAGTCTATAAGTTTAATTTGGAAGTAAATGACTTGATTGAATGAATAGATTAGCTTAATTGAGAATTAAGTTTGAGCTCATATGAGATAAACAAGTTGACTATATCTAGCTAGAACTAGACATGAGGTTTAGGTTTAATTTTGGAGATGATAATAATCTGATCAATGATCCAAAGAATTTATGAGAGAGTCAATTTATGTCTTAATTAATTTTAGATCAGATCTAATTTAATTTAGACTTAATTAGATTAAAAATCTAAGTTAGACTTGGTCCAAAATCCTAATTAGATTAGGATTGATAAGCTCCTCGAATCTGGTTCAAATTGGATCCAAAATGAGTCAAATCTGAGCCCATTTGGTTCAGAACTAAAGAGTTTCATGTACTTAAGACTCTCTCTCATGAGAAATTGACCAAAAGAAGGAAATCAGTGCAAAAAATCTTAGCCCTATTCCTTGTGCACGGGGAAAGAGTTCACGCATGAAGGTTGGCACAAAATCTTTCTTATTTGGGTTTTCTTGTTTGATAATGACTCCTAACCAATTTGAACATTGAATAGATATGGGATGCCACCTCTATAAAAGGGAGGACCCTATTACATGATAAATTAGTGATTGTTTTGTGCGACAAAATAACAACTAAACTACTATGAGATTGGAGGGAGTAGGGTGTGCGACATAAGAAAGGGAGGCATCCCTTCTTAGCATGGAGAATTTTGTGGTGCCCTGCTTCTTGGCAGGAACACTCCTTTCCAAGCACACGAGATCTGATCCCTTCCCTCCCTACTTTCCTTCTAAAGATTGAGGCACTGAAGATCATCCATCTTCCCTAGGAGCTTGGCATGTGCGTGAAATAAAGGGCCTGTGCTTTCAGATCTCATGTGGCATCGGATTCAAGTTATCTTTGTGGATTTGATCCTTATTCTGTTGCATATTAGGTAAACATAAAGAGTTATACTATTGATAGAATAAGAAATCTTTTAGATGTACCCTGGCGATCTGATCAGATCAGATACTTTCCCTTTTAACTATTATCAGAGCAGGGTTGATACATGCTATGCATTGTTAATTTTTTTTATATCTTTATATGAGATATATAATCAGATTTTTATGTAAGACATTACATCTGATTTAGATCTATTAATTAAAAATTATTTGATCTAATTTTGATTAGATTTTAAGAATAAAATCAATAGTTGATTGAAGTTAGTTATAAATCTGTTATAACAAAATTTTTTAATATAATTTTTATTGAAATAACTACTAAATTAAAATCTATTTAAAATATATTTTTAAATTTTTTTGATATTATTTTAGATTAAAAGTTAGACTTAATTAAAATTTAAATTAAATTTATTTTGATAGATTTTCAGATCTAATTTTAAGTGAAATTATGCACATCGTAAAATCAGGTCTAATCAAAATTTTTTTTCTATGCATTCATGTGTGTGTTTGAATTATTTTTTTAAGTGATTCTAGATCTAAAATAAATATTTTATATACTGTATAAAAGTAGATTTAGATCTAAAATTTATATAAAATTTATCTAAAATTAATCTAATGCATTGATCTAATTAGATTAGATAAATAATATGAATGATATGATCATGTTCATATGAATGCATGTCTGTTTTGATTATTGTATATGTAGATGTAATTAATTTTTAAAATTAGATTTCAGATCTTAGTAGCCTAGTACTCAAATTGAGATGATCACTGGACCATCCAATCATAAGAGAAAATAGGGATTGAGTCCCTTTCTTGTCCATTCGATGGGTACTCTTATGACGTGTAGGGATGCTACCGTGATCAAGACCCATGAAGAAGAATGATGAAAAAATTTTAAAATTATTTTGATCATAAATATATTTAGCTTAAATCTAAAGTGATTTATGATTAATTATAATTTTAATAAAATAAATTTAGATATAAAAAATTATTTTAAGATCTAAATTATAGGTTACATATGATGTAATTGGTACTGATCTAAAAGTAGTCATGATACATGTGATATATATATAATATTTAGATCAAATTTATGTATGTTTAATTATTAAATATAGATCTAATATTAGATTTTAGAATCTAAAATTTGCATATGATGTATGCTTCACTTGAAACCCTAATAGAATAGTTCTACAAACTGAAACACACGTTTCACATACTTAATTTGAATTTAAGTGATTTAGATTTGAGAATTGAAGATATTAAGACATCTCATAAAATGATGGGCCATGGGTTAGCATGAATCAAATCTTCTAACTAGTTAGACCTAGGGTTAGAAATAGATATGGACTAATTAGAGAAATTAAGCTGAATTAGATTAGGTCAGAATTTCTCTAGATCAATCTCAATAGTTGTAGCTTGATCAAGTCCATATTTTTAACCATACCAAATGGCCCTGATTCTGGCTCAATGGTCTAGCTCAAGTCTTTTGGTTGATCGAATCAAAATTAATCAATCAATTGATGTCTAAGGTAAGTTTGGCAATATGATCGATGATTTTTAATTGGCATTCTACTTATCTAGCCATTTCGATGGTGTTTAAGGCAAGCCAAGGCAGACCATCCCACCGATCTCAATTATCTGGTCAATATGGTAGATTATATTTTGATTATGTCACTAATTGATTCGAGCTAACCCATGTCATTAAAGTAAATCAGTATGATTGATTTAAGTACTTCTGGACTAGACTTGTTTCTAGTCCTCTTCATGATTTGATGAAGTCAGTCGGAGGATTTATGACTTACTGATTGATCTTTTCTCTTATTCTCAAATCATTAAATCAGTTCGACTGAATTAGGTGCCTTTTCAACTAGTTTGTCTCTAATCCAATTCAATGACTTGGTGAAGTCAGTGGGAGGATTTTTAACTACTGATTGATCTCTTTCTTTTTTAAAATATGTTAACCAAATTTTTTAAATTATTAAATCCATAAAATGAGCTAGTTATAGGGATAACTAGATCATAGCCTCCCATTAAGTTGGATGATAATGGGTCTATTAGTCTGATAATCATTGGAGGCCCAAAGGCCTAGTGCTTATCTACTATTGGAATTATCATTCATAATATGATGACTCAATCAAGTCTCTCTGGTGGATGGTCAGGTTGGCCGGCCAAAGTTGGACCTGATCATTCATAGTTAGATTCTTAAGTTTAGTCATATTAATGGTTGGACCTAATCAGGACTTGTAGACATAATCAAAGCCGACTGAAAAGTAACCTGGAGAAAATCAATTACTAGAAGTTGTTTAGAGAAACAACTGGTTAAGAACTAACCCATAGATGCATATGGGTTGGCCGACCAAAGTCGAGCTTGTGTGTAGTCTGTGTGGATTCTAGTACCCGCTAAGTAATTTTTTGAATTGGAGATAGAGGCTATCAATTCATAAAAAATAGTAGAAGAACTTTTAGACTAAAGTTCAAGTCTTTAGGATTAAATAATTCATATACTAATAGGTCTTTTATTTTTCTTTCACTGATGGCTAGTAGTTTATTGCTCTGCTCACTGTTGCACAATAATAAATTTATGAGATCCAATTTTGATAATTGGTATTGAAAGTTAAGAATAGTTCTCAAGCATGAGAGGATCCTATATGTGATTATGGATCTAGCACCTAAAGTACCAGCTCCCAATGCAGTTGCGATGGTTAGAGACACTTATAAAAAATGGGTCAATGACTGTACGACAGTATATTACATAATGAGAGCTGCTATAAGTGATGAATTTACTTGTAAATTCAATGATGCTCAATCGAAGGAGATGCTTCAAATGTTGAACAAGTCTTTTGGCACACTTAAAGATTTATCCTCAATAGGGCATCAATCCTTTGAGGGAGGAAAGAAAAGTATGGTGCATAGGTATCATGCTAGGGCTTCAAAGTCCAATCAAACTAACCAATCTAAGACAAATCAGAGTCAGGCAAAAACGGACAGGCCTAGGAAGAGAAATCAGCAAATAGTTGCTAGATAAGATCCTTATATGATAACATCTTATAATTTTTCTATCTGTGATACTACTACTTGGGTATTGAATATCAAAAGTTCAATTCATATCTGTAATTTATTGTAGAAACTTCAGATTAATAGAGAATTTGAGAAGAGCGAATGATTTCTGAATGTCGGAGATGGATGAGCTGTTCTAATTCTAGCTATAGAAAAAGTTTAGCTTGCTCCTGATTCAAATGCCATTGTTTTAAGTGACTGTTATTATTATCCATCTTTTCTTATGAATGTTATTTTCATAGGTCTTTTAGTCAAGGATGGTTATAATTTTTTTATAAAGAAAAATTACTATAATATCATTATGAATGGTGTCATAATTATGAGTGGACAATTAAAAGATGGTATTTACACATTATCAATCTATTAGTGCAATATACACATCGAACAAACATTTTAGAATAAATAATGTCATGGATGCCTACCTTTGGCATTATAGGCTCGATCATATAAATAAGAATAGGATAAGCAGGTTATCTAAAGAGAAAATCTTCCATATCAACGATTATGAATCATTACCGACCTGTGAGTCTTGTCTTCTTAGAAAGATGATCAAGTCATCCTTTACTGAAAAAGGTGAATGAGCCAGTGATGTTCTAGGTCTAGTACATAGTGGTGTACATGGACTTATAAACATAGGTGCTAGAGGAGGATATTACTACTTTATTACATTCACTAATGACCTATCGAGGTATGGGTACGTCTATCTTATGAAGCATAAGTCTGAATCATTTGAAATATTCAAACGATTTCAAAATAATATAAAAAAATAAATTAAAAAAAATATAAAAATTTTTCAATCTGATCGAAGAGGTAAATATCTTTTTAATGAGTTTTTGATATATCTAGGAGAGAATGAGATTCTCATACAATAGACCTCTTCTGGGATACCACAATATAACAGGGTGTCTGAAAGGAAGAATCAAACTCTTTTAGACATAGTTTGATCCACGATGGGGTTTGTGAGTTTGTCGATCTCATTTTGTGATTATGCTCTTGAGACTGCTTGTCATATTTTGAATAAGATTCCAAGCAAATCAGTCGTGAAAACGTCATATGAGATATGTGTTGGGATGTGTAGGGGTTTCATGCATGCACTTCAAAAATTTTATAATAAAAAATATTAAATTAAACTATTTAATCTATAAATACATGCATAAAATTTTATCTTAAAATATCTTCAAATAGATCTATGACATAAATTTATATGCATACAATCTGAATTTAAAATAACAAACATGTGAACTAAAATCAGCATTCAGCAATAGATCTAATCTACTACTATCAGGGTTTCGAACCTAATACCTGAGCATGGATAGTCAAACTCCATAATCAAGAATATAGATCTAGAAGTTCTCTTTGGTCACTCGTAGCAGCACAAGCATCCGGCCTCTACGGATGGTCCACACGAAACCCTCGAACCGATCAGCCCTCCGCGAGAGTGCTAGCTCACGCAGTTGGCTTCAGATGGTGGATCTGATTTGATCTCCTTCTTTGATCATCTTAGACCTTTTTGATGTTGAAGATGGATTAGAGAAGAATACTGAATGGTAGAGAAAAATTGGATAAAGACTCTCTTCTCTTTGGTTTTTTTCTCTCCCTGAAACCCTAGAACAATTCTAGATCTCTCACCCAAGAGGAGATCGGTCTCCTCCTTTGTTCATGCCAAAGAAGATAGAAACCAACCCAAACCTTATGCCCCAAGAAAAGTATTCAGCCCCTCTTTCCCTCTGGTATCTCACGGTGAAAGTCTCAGAGTTTTTGGCACACAAAAATGAAGGCTTTTTATGGTTGTCGCACACATGGGATTAAATAGGATAAGGGCTGGAGTTTGTTGCAATTCAAACCATTTTGAATTTCAATTTAACTTTATTTTTTTTTTAATTTTATCTGACTTAAAGAGGGACCTACCAAAGGATTTTGGATATAGAAAACATATGGGAGCTCCTCCTTTTTGTCACACAAAACAGGCTCCTTCACAAGGTGCCGGCAAGTGGGATGATAGGGATAGGTTTTTGAGTTTAAATTCAAACCTTTTGAATTCAATTTAAAACAAACCTAATCCACTCCAAAGAGGATGAAAAAAAAGGGTTTAGCTTCAAATTTTCTCATGTACAAACTAATTTTGTGTGATGAGAAAAATGGTGAGTCTTTCTGGGTGGCGCAAGGGAAAGAGTCCCATTTATTTGGGACTCTAGGGTTTAACCAATTGGATTTCTTTCAAACTCAATCCAATTAGACCCAAATAAAATATGATAAACCTAATCTAATTAGATTCCAATAATCTCAATTAAATCTAATCAAATTTATAAATTAATTGATCCATAAACCCAATCAAATCAGAATCATTTCTCCCTTATCGATTAGATCATCTCATAACCTAATCAGACCTGACCTGATTGAGTCTAATTCAATTAGACTTGATCCAGACTTTAATACTCAATCAAATAGATTTAATTAATGATATAATCACTAATTAATCTTTCATTAATGATAAAGTTTCAGTCCAATGTGACTCTTTACCAGAGTTTTCGTCCAGTGGGACTCTTCAGTAGAGTCTCCATCCAGTAGAACTCTTCACCAGAGTCCTAGTCCCGTAAGACTCTTCAGATTAGCCATCTGATCAGAGAGAAACTTCTAATATATGTGACCCCATAGGTTCGAACCAAGGTTGGTAGCATAGAAATAAATTTTTGTACCAATCGGAGCAACCATCTAGCAATGGTACCCAACATCTGGATAGGCCGAATGTATGCAAAGCAACACTCAAGAACCTACTTGGATATAGTTACTGTATTATTCATCCCTTTGACCCTTGATGCTAGGATGACTTAGAGTTGAAACTGTCAACTCTTAACAGTATATCTGTTATGTGTCTCAACCTAATAAATCCTGTGACTCCTCACAAGGATTGCCCTAGCCAAGGTCATACTAAATTGAAATACAAAGCATTCTCTCCAATCTTTTGGAGTGGTTAATTCGATCTTGACTTACGCATTGACTTCATAGTACTTGATTGTGTCCAAAAACCTTTCGATCCTGAATTAAAAATTCAGATAGTCCGACACCAAAACATAGTGAGTTGCTTGCAAGTCATCGTGGTGATCTCAGATCGGAGGGATACTTATATCCATATCCCTTCGGAGTGACTCTTGATAGTAGAGTGCTCAGGAGTTGGTCACGTTCAGTGAAATGTACTCCTACATTTCACTTACATGCTATACCAACATCTCCACGCTCCTTGATTAAGAGGACAACCAACCTATATGGTATACAATGACCTACACTTGATATATCTATCATCTTAGTAATAGCATATTATTTAGTCATAAACTCATTTAAGGACTAAATGATAAATCCTCCTTTATCGATTTAAAATCGTATACCCATCTTCATTTTGTGATCTTCGAACTCCTTTACCGTAGGAGGTTTAGTGAATAGGTTGGTCAAGTTCTCCTTTCTATCGATCTTTTGAAGGTCAACATCACCTCGATCCATGATTTCTCAGACAAGATGGTAGTGACGCAGAATATGCTTCTTCCACTGATGTGCCTTTGACACCTTTGCCTGAGCTATGGCTCCAGTACTATCACAATAAAGCAAAACTGGACCATCGATGGAGGGTGCCACTTCAAGCTCGATGATGAACTTCCTCAGCCACACAGCTTTCTTTGCAGCATCGGATGCTGCGATGTATTCTACCTCATACACTGAATCAGCTGTGGTGTGCTACTTGAAATTTTTCAACAGACAACCCCACCATTTAGGGTAAAGATATATCCCGATATGCTTTTGCTATCATCATGATCTAACTAAAAATTCAAATCAGTGTATCTCATGGGTTTCAAGTCAAATTCTCCATAAACGAGCCACTGGTCCTTAGCATTTCTCAAATACCTAAGGATGGTTTTTGTAACCTTCCAATGGTTCCCATCTGGATCTAATTGGTATCTGCTCACTACTCCTAGTGAGTATGCCACATTCGATCTCATACATGTCATGATGTATATTATAGAATCCACTACTGAGACATGGAATTCTACTCAAATGCTCTCTCTCTTGAGGGGTTGTCGGACAATCCTTCTTCTAGAGAAAAATTTCATAGCCTATCGAAAGATAGTTTTTCTTGAAATTCTCCATGCTGAACTATTTCAGCATGATATCTATGTATGTTAATTGAGAGAGTCCGAGCAGCCTCTTAGATCTATCCTTATAGATCTTCATTCCTAGGATGTAGGCTGCTTCTCCCAGATCCTTCATGGATAATTGTGATGACAGTCACACTTTTATTCCCTATAATGCAGGGACATCATTTTTGATTAAGAGAATATCATTCACATACAAAATAAGAAATATAATTACTGAACCATTAGCTCATTTATATATACAGAATTCCTCTCCATTTTTAACAAAGCTATATGTTCTGATCACCTTATCAAAACGTATGTTCTAACTCCGAGATGCTTGCTTCAATCCATAAATGGATCTCTGAAGCTTGCACACCTTAGACTCGTCTGTAGATGTGAACTCTTCAGGTTGCATCATATACACCTCTTCGTTTAGGTCTCCATTTAGAAAAGCTATCTTCACATCCATTTGCCAAACTTCATAGTCCAGGTATGTCGCTATCGCAAGCATGATCCGAATGGACTTGAGCATTACCATAGGAGAGAACATCACCATAATACTGATGATACCCCTTGGCAACCAGATGGGCTTTTTAGGTGTCACGCCCCCGACCCGAGATTTGTGGATCGAGGGTCGCGGCAACCGTCGCATACTCATGAAGAACTCTCTCCATAAGCATGCAAGGCATCTCATCACAATATCAATGCATCACAGCGGAATAAATTCAAATAATTATTATTCAACTTTAATTCAAGTAATTAATTCAAATGTCTTACATCCAATAAAATTAAAACAATAGATCTAAGTTCAATGAAGTTGACAATGCTAAATCTCGCCTCTAAAAGCTCTGTCCCAATATTTCTTCCCACGTTCGAAATTAATTATCTGAATCTGAAAAATAGAAAGAAAGGTAATGAGCTAGACAGCCCAGTAAGTAACAAGTATCTCTACCAGATATTTCAGATATTATAAAATTTTCAAGAATAATGCTGCAATTAAACATAAAAATATATTTCATGCTGATTTAATGCAAATCTAATATTTTCAAATATTCACATATAATAAATCCGATTCGATTCAAAACACTCGAAACTCAACAGCCTCGATTATGACCAACGTTTAACCCCCATTGGCGGGGTCCACAGAATACCAGCGCACAACCTCCACTGGCAGGGTTCAGAAATACCAGCGCACAACCCCCACTGGCAGGGTCCATAAATACCAACGTATAATCCCCATTGGCAGGGCCCACTGAAACATAGTTAGGCTGAGAGCATAAATCCGATCTATATCAAAATACTTAGTACCACAATATATATCATAATCTTTCACTAAACATGTGCATAAATCGATATACCATAACATTTCAAAAGCACTTTTCTTTCAAAACATAATTCCATAAGTCATGCATAATTTCAGAGAATAATTATTTATTTTCAGAATAAATATGGAATATCTCGAGAAGATGATTCATTACTTACCTTTCACGGAGCACTGAATGAATAGATCGACTAACTTCTAGGAGATTCTTCCGTGCCTATTATTCAAAATTATATTTTTACATTAATTTTAATTCAAAATTTAATCTAAATAAATCCCAAATCAAGACCTCACTTAAAATTAGACTCTTCCCTGAACTCGATCAAAATCATCAAATGAAGCCTTCCACTACGCTAATCTTAGAAGGATAACTTTAGAGAGAGAAATCCATCAAGAGAGAGAAACAGGCTAGAGAGAGAAAATTCTAGAGAGAGAAAGTCCAATTCCAGAGAGAGAAAATCAGGGTTCAGTCTGAAAGAAGAGAGAGAAGAGAGAGAAACTCTCTCTCTCATCAATTTCAATTATTTATTTATTTATTTATTCACTTATTTATATATATATATAAGTATATATATATATATATATATTTACATATATATATATATTTTGTTATTATTATTATTATTATTATATTTATTCTTTTCTCTTTTTTTTTTCTTTTCTTTTCTTTGCTTTTCTTTTCTTTTCTTTTCTTTTCTCTTTTCTTTTCTTTTTCTTCTTTTCTTTTCTTTTTCTTTTCTTTTCTTTTTTTTTTCTTTTCTTTTCTTTTTCTTCTTCTTCTTCTTCTTTTTCCTTGGTTCCTTCCAGGCCGAACAGGGGACGGTGGGGGTTCTCCGGCCTTGACCGACCGTTCGGGCCACGGTCGCCGCGGCGGAGGCCGGCGGCCGACGGGAATCACTCCCCCGGTCACGGAGGAGGGTGGCCGGCGATCAATTTCGATCGCCGGCGCCGGAAACTTCAAGGAAAAGAGACCCAAAAATAGAGGTCCCTTTCCCGATCGGAAATCGGCGACTTTTGTCGCCGGCAGCCGCGCACAATTGCACGGGGAGGAAGAAGAAGAAAGAGGAGAAGAAGAGGGGAAACTTACCTTAACCTCCGGTGACCTCGCCGGCGAGAAAACACGGCGAGAACTCGAATGATATCCGCGGCTTCGATTTGAGAAAAACGGAGAGAAAGAGAGAGGGAGGAGGTCGATCTTCGGTCTCAAGGGGAAGGAGTCTTCTTATAGAGAACCCTAGGACTCCGAGGGGTCCTAGGAGTCCTAATTTCCATGGGTTTCGCTAGAGAAGAAGACTCCTACCGGGAGTCTTCTTCCCGGTTGCTCTGTTTTTTTTTTCTGTTTTTTTTTTTTTGGGCTTTGATCTACTGGCTGGGCTGGGCTTGGTTGGGCTTTCACATTCTTCACTCCTAAAATGAAATTTCATCTTCAAAATTTTTCATACCTGTCACCATTGTATTGGAAACCTGTGGATTCTGTTGAGTAAGCGCATAAACTCTTCCCTGGGTTTTTGAAATCGGTCGCCACCCTTATGTTGTCCTTCATGAGTTCTTTGGCCAACTTGATTTTCAGTATTTAGCGGGCAGCTAGCAATTTTATGATCCTTCTGTCCACATTTGAAACAAGCACCGGTATTCTAATAGCAATCCTTATCTGCATGATTTTTGCCACATCTGGAGCACGGCTCACCATCAATCTGTTGAGTCTTATTGTCTACTGCTCCCTTTGCTGATCTTTTGATGTTTTTATTATTCTGCCCTTGTGTATCATTTGATTGTGCTCTCTTTCTTTGCTTTCTTTCCCTTTCCATGCATTCTTCATTGACTTCCCTTTCAATTATCAGTGCTTTGTTTACCACATCTGCATAAGTTGTCAATTCATATGGAACCACTTGTTTTCGAATTTCAGTTCTCAGTCCCATCTCAAACTTGTGAACACGTTCTTGCTCACCATCCACTAATCTCGGAGCAAATTTTGCTAACTCTGTAAATTTTGCTTCATATTCAATCACACTCATACCGTTTTGCTTCAAATAAATAAACTCTTGCTCTTTCTGGATCCTTATACTCCGGGGAAAATACTGATCATAGAATGCGATCCGAAATCTTTCTCAGGTAAGTATTTCGCCGTCTTGTTCATGCTTGCGCTGTAGTCGCTGACACCAGTTGTACGCTTCTCCTTGTAGTAAATAAGCTGCATATCGAATCTTTTCTTCATCGAGACACTCTTGGACAGCGAAGGCCTTCTCCATCTCCATTATCCAGTTGTCAGCCTCCAAAAGTTCAGTAGTCCCCTTGAAAGCTGGAGGAGCAAGCTTTTTAAATTCTGAAATGTTGTTCCATTGTACTGGTTGCTCTCCATGTTGTGGTGGTGGATGCTGATGTTGTTGTGTATCTCATTGTATCTGCTGTTGTTCAAACATTTGCTGCTGTATTTGTTGTTGCGCTTGTACCATTCTGATTAGGGTCTGCATTAACTGAGCCATATCTGGTTCTTGACGTGCTCTCGAAACACTCCCATTAGGATCTACGACTCCCTCCTCCTGAGGGGTGCCACTGGTTAGATGGGGAGTGCTACCATCCCGTGGTTGTGATGTCTCTCTTGAAATTCTTTGAGTAGTTCTTGTCATTCTACGGGGAGGCATGGTAACCTTGTAGTAGTAAAACCTTATTAGATTCATTTATCTATTTGTTAGGATGGGTTTATTATGATGCTCATACTTTAACGTCCCAATATTCTTAATGTTTACCCACCTACACTCATACTATGTCAAATTTTATGTGTCATAATTTATCCACTTATGCTCTGATACCATATTAATTGTCACGCCCCCGACCCGAAATTTGTGGATCGAGGGTCGCGGCAACCGCCGCATACTCATGAAGAACTCTCTCCATAAGCATGCAAGGCATCTCATCACGATATCAATGCATCACAGCGGAATAAATTCAAATAATTATTATTCAACTTTAATTCAAGTAATTAAATCAAATGTCTTACATCCAATAAAATTAAAACAATAGATCTAAGTTCAATGAAGTTGACAATGCTAAATCTCGCCTCTAAAAGCTCTGTCCCAATATTTCTTCCCACGTTCGAAATTAATTATCTGAATCTGAAAAATAGAAAGAAAGGTAATGAGCTAGACAGCCCAGTAAGTAACAAGTATCTCTACCAGATATTTCAGATATTATAAAATTTTCAAGAATAATGCTGCAATTAAACATAAAAATATATTTCATGCTGATTTAATGCAAATCTAATATTTTCAAATATTCACATATAATAAATCCGATTCGATTCAAAACACTCGAAACTCAACAGCCTCGACTATGACCAACGTTTAACCCCCATTGGCGGGGTCCACAGAATACCAGTGCACAACCCCCATTGGCAGGGTTCAGAAATACCAGCGCACAACTCCCACTGGCAGGGTCCATAAATACCAACGTATAATCCCCATTGGCGGGGCTCACTGAAACATAGTTAGGCTGAGAGCATAAATCCGATCTATATCAAAATACTTAGTACCACAATATATATCATAATCTTTCACTAAACATGTGCATAAATCGATATACCATAACATTTCAAAAGCACTTTTCTTTCAAAACATAATTCCATAAATCATGCATAATTTCAGAGAATAATTATTTATTTTCAGAATAAATATGGAATATCTCGAGAAGATGATTCATTACTTACCTTTCACGGAGCACTGAATGAATAGATCGACTAACTTCTAGGAGATTCTTCCGTGCCTATTATTCAAAATTATATTTTTACATTAATTTTAATTCAAAATTTAATCTAAATAAATCCCAAATCAAGACCTCACTTAAAATTAGACTCTTCCCTGAACTCGATCAAAATCATCAAATGAAGCCTTCCACTACGCTAATCTTAGAAGGATAACTTTAGAGAGAGAAATCCATCAAGAGAGAGAAACAGGCTAGAGAGAGAAAATTCTAGAGAGAGAAAGTAGAGAGAAAGTCCAATTCCAGAGAGAGAAAATTAGGGTTCAGTCTGAAAGAAGAGAGAGAAGAGAGAGAAACTCTCTCTCTCATCAATTTCAATTTTTTATTTATTTATTTATTTATTTATTCACTTATTTATATATATATATAAGTATATATATATATATTTACATACATATATATATATATATATATATATATATTTTGTTATTATTATTATTATTATTATATTTATTCTTTTCTCTTTTTTTTTTTCTTTTCTTTTCTTTGCTTTTCTTTTCTTTTCTTTTCTTTTCTCTTTTCTTTTCTTTTTCTTCTTTTCTTTTCTTTTTCTTTTCTTTTCTTTTTTTTTTTCTTTTCTTTTCTTTTTCTTCTTCTTCTTCTTTTTCCTTGGTTCCTTCCAAGCCGAACAGGGGACGGTGGGGGTTCTCCGGCCTTGACCGACCGTTCGGGCCACGACCGCCGCAGCGGAGGCCGGCGGCCGACGGGAATCACTCCTCCGGTCACGAAGGAGGGTGGCCGGCGATCAATTCCGATCGCCGACGCTGGAAACTTCAAGGAAAAGAGACCCAAAAATAGAGGTCCCTTTCCCGATCGCCGACGCGGCTTCGATTTGAGAAAAATGGAGAGAAAGAGAGAGGGAGGAGGTCGATCTTCGGTCTCAAGGGGAAGGGGTCTTCTTATAGAGAACCCTAGGACTCCGAGGGGTCCTAGGAGTCCTAATTTCCATGGGTTTCGCTGGAGAAGAAGACTCCTACCGGGAGTCTTCTTCCCGGTTGCTCTATTTTTTTTTTCTATTTTTTTTTTTTTGGGCTTTGATCTGCTGGCTGGGCTGGGCTTGGTTGGGCTATCACATTAGGTCTCAACCTTCCCGTCTGTGCCCCTTTTTCTTTTGAAGATCCACTTACACCCTATGAATTTTATCCCTTCAAGTGGATCAACCAATATCCACACATTGTTGATCTTCATGGACTCCCTTTCAGATTTCATGGCTTCAAGCTATTTCTCAGAGTCGGACCTCTGCATTACATCTATGTAGGTGACTGGATCCTCATTGTTCTCATCGAGCTTAACAGGATCTCCATCTCGGACCAAGAAATCTAGGTATCTATTCGACTGATGCGGTACTCTATCGGATCACCTTAAGGATATTTGTATATTGGGCTCCAAATTTGATCTTATCAAATCTGGTTCAGATTCAGTCATTGGTGTCGGTTCTTCTACCTATCGAACTTCATCAAGCTCGACTTTAGAGATACTTATTCTTTCACTAAGAAACTCTTTTTTTAAAAAGTGTGCCTTACTGCTGACAAATATCTTTTATTCAGTAGGGATGTAAAAGAAATATCTCCTTATTTTCTTGGGGTACCCTATAAAATTACACTTATCGGATCTAGGTCCGAGCTTGTCAGTTTGTAATCGTTTGACATAAGTCGGACACCCCCAGACCTTAAGGTAAGTGAGGTTCGACCTACACTCTGACTATATCTCATATGGTATTTTACTAACTAACTTTCTTGAAATATTATTGAGCATAAAATAGGCTGTCTCAAGTGCATATCCCCAAAAGGAGGTTGGCAGACTTGCAAACCCCATCATGGACCGAACCATGTCCAACAAGGTTCGATTCCTCCTTTCTAAGACACCATTATGCTGTGGTATCCCTAGAGGAGTCCATTATGTGATAATCCTATTCTCTCCAAGATATGTCAAAAATTCACTGGAAAGGTATTCACCCCCTCGGTCAGACCGAAGAGTATTAATACTTTTTCAGTTTGTTTCTCTACTTCATTATGAAATCATTTGAACATTTCAAATGATTCAGATTTATGTTTCATTAAGTAGACATACTCATACCTAGATAGATCATTTGTGAATGTAATGAAATAGCTATACCCTCCTCTGGCACTAATGTTCATAGGTCCACATACATCACTATGTATTAGACCTAGAACTTCACTAGCTCATTCATCTTTCTCAGAAGACAAGACTCACAGGTCGGCAATGATTCATAATCATTGATATTGAGGATACCCTCTTATGCTAACCTATTTATCCTACTCTTATTAATATGACCGAGCCAGCAATGCCAAAGATATGCATCTATGACATTATCTAACTTTGGATGTTTATTTGGAGTGTACATTATACTCAGGCTGTGATAAAATATAGATATCATTTCTTAATTATCTTCATATTATTGTTACATCATTCATAATGATATTACAAGAATCATTCTTTATTGATAAACTATAATCATCTTTGGCCAAAAAGCAAACAGAGATTATATTCATCAAGAAAGATGGACAATAGTGATAATCACTTAAAATTATACTATTAGACTTGAAAACAAACTCGACGACTCCTAAAGCTAGGATTGAAACTTGGCTTCCATCTCCCACATTCAAGAATCTCTTGCCGTTCTCAAATTTTGTACTAACTTGAAGTCCTTGCAATGATTTGTATATGTAAACTGGACTTCCGATATCCAATACCCAGATAGTAGTATCACATATAGAGAAATTATAAGATGTTATCATATAAGCACCTTTACCAGCAACTAATTACTCATTTCTCTTTAGTCTTTTTTGGTCATAGTCTACTTGACTCGGTTTAGTCCTAAACTTTTTAGCTAGATTGGGCTAAAGATCAATGTTCAACTTCTGATACTGACTATCGAAGTTGGATCTAATAAGCTCATCACTGTCAAACAATGAGTGGAGTGACAAATTGCTAGCCATTTTTGAAAAGGAAAAAAACACAGACCTAATTAGTATAGGAATTAATCAAGCCTAAAGATATAGACTTTAGTCTAAAGGTTCTCTCACTATTTTATATGAATTGATAGCCTCTAACTTCAATTCGAGAAACTACCTTAATTTCTTAGTGGGTGCTAGAATCCACACAGACTGCATACAAGTCCGAGTATGGCTCGGCCAACCCATATACATCTATGGGTAGGTTCTCAAGCAATTATTTTTTTAAATAACTTTTAGTAATTAATTTTGCCCTCGATTTTATTTCAGTAGGCGATGGATCTCCACTAAAAGTCCTAGTTAGGTCCAACCATTAACATGAACCTACTCAGTGATTCTAATTAATAAATAATCAAATCTGAGTATGGCTCGGCCAACCCAACTATTCATCAGATAGTATAATAGAGTCATCATATGATGAATAATAATTCCAACATTCAGAGAAACACCAAACGGATGGCGCCTGCAATGTCAATTAGAAATGATGGACCCATTATCATTCACCTTAATGGGAGGCTATGATGTAGTTATCACCATAACTAGCTCATTTTATGAATCTAATAATTTAAAAAATTTGATTAATATAATTTAACATAATTAAATACATAGACCAGCTAATCTCAATCCTCTCACTGACTTCACCAAGTCAGATCAGGATGGACTAAAAACAAGCCAGTCCAACTGAGAAATCATCAATCCTCCCATTGACTTCACCAAGTCATATTAAGGATAAAGACAAGTCGAACTAGGGTGACCTAAATAAGTCTAACTAATTTTCTAGTAAGCATGGGTCAACCCTAACATTAAGCGATCTGATCAAAATTTGATTCACCATGTTGGCCAGGTAAGTGAGATTGGTGGGATGGATATGCCATTAACTCATCATAGACTCAATCTATGCGAGTAGCTCTCAATTAAAATCCACCAGTCAAGACTGTCAAACTTACCTTAGACACCAACTGGTTAATCAATTTTAATTGGATCTACTTATGGATTTGGGTTCAACCGCTGAGCTCAAGATCAAAGTCCATTTGGATCTAATCAAAGATGTGGACTCGACTAACTACAAGTATTGTATTGACTCTAAAGAAATTTTGATTTAATCTAATTTCTCTTCTTAGTCTATTTGATCTTTGATTCTAACCCTAAGTCTAACCCAATTAGGAGGACTTGATCAAGCTAATCGATAAACCCATCACCCAAGTTTTATACAAATGACATTAGATCTTTAGTTCATAATTCTAGATCTAATTTGTTTAACTTAATTCTCAATTAAATTTGGGGCTGTGGGTAGAGGTTTGATATTTGAAAATAATTTCAAATTTTATAAAATATTTTTATAATTAATTTTTATGCATGATTATTTAGATCTGTTGGTGTAGAATTCCGCCAATACCGAATGAAGCTGGAGCTGAGGGAATGACTGCCGTTAGGACCTGTAAGAAAAGTCTAAACCAGAGTTGGAGGTGCTCCGACAAGACCCTCCGATGCTCCACCGATGCCGGATGAAGCTGGAGTTGAGGGAATGGCCACCGTCAGGACTTGCAAGGGAAGTCTAAACCAGAGTTGGGGATGCTCTGGCAACACCCTCCGACCCTCAAGTCAGTACTCTGCTTCAACAGAAATGGAGCACTCAAATAGAATTTTTGCAGAGTTTAGAGATAGTACTTAGAGCTTAGAGGAGAACGTATATGGGGGGTCTCTTTTATAGATGGGAGAGTGTAACCGATTGACAGCGACATCCGTAAATGTCTAGTAGTGGGCCGTTCGGGGCCACGTGAAGTTTGTTACAGAGAGTAGTGGTGTCCGTTGTCGTGACTTGCCGGAGAGTGGTGGGGCCATGTGGAGTTTTTTATAGAGAGTGGAGTGGTGTCCGTTGTCATGACTTGCTGGAGAGTTTGGACCAGACGGCTGAAGCTCGGTTGGGACATCTGCTGGAGCAGAATAGCTCTCAGTCTCAGTAATCTAAGAGAAGCTTGGATGTTTTCGAGGTTGCTGACGGGTTAACTATTGTTGGGTGCTTTAGGTGTTGATGTTGCAGATGAAAGTCATCTGCTGTAGAAGCCCGGACAGAAACTTTCTGTTGGAGAAATCTGGCTGGAGTCCGATTGCTAGAGAAGTTTGTTTGAAATTTATCTGATGTAGAAGATTGTCTGAAGATTGTCTGAAGATTGTCCGTTGGAGAGGTTCGGTTGCATGAGGAATCCGACAGAAGGTCGATCGATAGCGAAATTCGGAAGGCGCTATAGAAGGTTGACCGACAGAAGAGTCCAGAAGGCTTTATGGAAGTTCATCTGCTGGAGGAGTCTGGTTGGCATTGTTGAAGTCCGATTGGTACTGTTGAAGATTGATGGCTGGAGAGGTATGGAAGACACCAGAGACAATCGATCACCATAGAAATCTGACTGTTGGAGCCCATCCGTTGTAGAAGTTCGTCTGGAATCCAATTCTGTTGTAGAAGTTCGGATGGAGTCCGATTCTTGTAGGAGTCCGGAAGGAGGCTGCTTGCTGTAGAAGTTCGGATGGAGATCGGTTGCCGTGGAAGCCCGGATGGAGACCGCTTATTGTAGAAGCTCGGACGAAGTCCACTTATCGTAGAAACTCAGATGAAGTCCGCTTGCAATAGAGGTTCGGACGGAATTCGCTTACTATAGAAGCTCGGATGAAATTTGAAAGGCGATCAACCACTGTAGAAACTTGGATGGAGTCTGGTTACTATAGAAGTCCTACTGCTGGAGAAGCTCGGACATTGACGAAGTCCGAAAGAAGCTCGGAGTAAAGTCGATCGTGACAAGAAGAAGTCTGGAAGAGATTCAGAGAGTAGTCGATCACTATAAAAAATCGACTGATAGTGAAGCCTAGAGAGCATTTGGAGCAGTCCGATAGACGACTGAAGGAGCTCATTATCGGAGAAGTCTAGAGGGTACGATAGGAGTTCATCTATTGGAGGAATCTAGAGGAGACTATGGAAGGTCGACTGCTGGAGGAGTCCGGATGGTACTGTGGAAGCTCAGACGGCTGGGGGAGTTCAGAAAGATGCCGCACAAGGTCGGAAGCCGAAAGAGTCCTGGGAGGGTTGGCCTCTTACAAACTTCGGCTGGGATTATTTTATACCCAACACCAGTCCCCCTGCTTTCGAGTTCGGGTTTCGAATGAAGGAAGTACAGAAAAATTTTCTCAGCCAAAGTTGCCTCCCTTGATTTCCATACTCGATTGTTTCCAGATATCTTGGCATTTGACGCGCCGGTGCTAGGGTCTTTTCAAATTGAGGCGATTCGAAAAGATTTTTTTGAAATTTTCACTGAAACATCACCCCAGGCACGGTGCTATAATGATTCTGTCAGTCGTCAGCCATCTGCCACAACGAATGGGACACGTGGCGGTTGTAGGTCAGCCAAAGGAGATCTGCAATCATTATTGCGTCGGACCCTGAGGTCTATTTAAACCCGTCCTCCTCCTTCAGGGGTTTCACCTTGCCTGAGATTTTTCTTCGATCCTCTCTTCTTCTTCGAGAGCTTCATCCTCCTCCAGCGTCCCTCTCGATCTTAGGCGCCCTTCAGGTCGACCTCCATCGCCTTCGCTGCCCTCGTGTACCTCTCGGACCAGCCTAGGTTAGTTTCAGAACCCTTCTTTTTCTTGTTGTTCTTCCATTTTTTTCTCCTCTACATTTCACCCGTTCGGTTTCTCCACGAGCGCCTTGTTTCCTATTTTTTTTAATTTTTTTGAGATTTTTGGGGTTTCATTTGATTCAAAATGTCCTCCAACACTTCCTCCTCTAGCAGTTCTAGAAGTTTGTCAGCTCTAGCCCCCAAAATCCTAGTACTGTAGATGAACCCGCACTTAGAATCGAACCTTGTCTGATCTTTGTACCAGACACCATTTCCAGCTCTTTGACCTCGGACGAACTCTCGCTGATTAGGATTCAGTACGGAATTCCTCTGGAGTATGAGCTTGAGCTTCCCGAGCCAACTGATCGGGCTAGCGCCCCTCCCCCTGGCCACTTTTGCTTATACCAAGAAGCCTTCCGCATCGGGCTTTGACTTTCACTCTCACCTTTTGTTGTTGCTCTTTTTCGCTTTTTAAATATTTCTCTAGTTTCTATAGCAGCGAACTCCTTTAAGTTTCTGATAGGATTTTTTTCCCTCTGTCATTTAGCTGAAGTCCGGCCAACTCTTCCCTTGTTTAGAAACTTTTATACCTTTAAGTGTCACCCCTCAGCAAAGGACTGATGGTACTTCTTCCTCCAGTTCGGTAGAAAGGGGTTGCTGAAAGGTGCCCCCTCTTCTATCCACAACTGGAAGGAGAGGTACTTCTACATCCGATGCCCGACCCTGATGCTGGGATTGCCCCCTGGGGCTCCCTAAGGGACTCCGTCCGTAGGGCTTCTAGCCTGGGAAAGGACAACTTTGAAGCCTCCAATAAACTTAAGACTTATCCAGCTCCTCTCCTCTCTGACCTTTTGAAGGAGCAACTTTTATTCAATATCGGCCTGAGCCCTCTCAATCCTGTCGGTATTTTTTTCTTTCTCAAGTCATTCACCGCTTCCTCTTTTCTCTTATTCTGTTTCTAAGCTATGCCGATCTTTTTTCATTACAGATATGGACGCAGACGCAGCTTGGATACTAGCCAAGGGTCTCAAGGCCCATAAGAGAAAAGGCGCCGCAACTTTTGGGTCGGCGAAGAAGGTGAGGGTAGAGGAGACAAGCTCGACTGTGCTTGCCCAGGCGGCCATTGCCGTTGATGCCCCCTCCGACGTCGAGCCCGCAGTCCCCCGAGCTTCTTCAAGAAGTCCTCCGGTCGAGGTTCCCGCTCCCGAGTCTCGTCCCGAGGAGGCACCGGGGGCCGAAAGGAAGAGAAGGAAGAAGATGGTGGTCCGCAAGATCAGTAGCAGCAGGGCTGCCATCGAAAGGTCCAACGGCTCGAAGAAGATCCGGGGGAGAATCCCTTCAATAATAGGGATTTAATAAAAAGGTTGGTCGACAGGTGCGTTTGGCCCGAGATCGTCCACAGGATCATCCAGACCGATCCTGAACAGCGGGTTTGGGACTCTTTGGGGTCCTTTCTTGAGGTAGGCCGATTTACTTTTTTCTTTCTTTCGCTTCTTCACTTAGTTCATTCCTTAGCTTTCATATCGACTTCCTGGCCACTCTTGCAGATTGGACACCAACTCATTGCCAACATCGAGGTGATGAACAATACAAAGAAGGAAGTAGTCCAGGCAGAGGAAGGTTGTCAAGCTGAGGCTGCCCGTCTTAAGGAGAAGATCGCCAAAGTCACGAGTCTCCAAGAGATACTCCAGAAGAAGGAACAAACTTTGACGGATCTGAAGGCTGCTTTGGAGGAGGAAAGAAGGAAGGCAGAGGCTGAGGTCTCCAAGCTGAAGGAGCAGATCCCGACCCTATTCTCGGAGGCAAGGGCCCAAGCAGTGGAGGAGTTCAAGACCTCCTCCGAGATGAGGGATCTGAATATCAAGTTCGGCCAGGCCGTCTTGATCAAAGGCTTTGAGTTTTGCCAGGAGAAGGTGGTCGGAAAATTTTTCGAACTCGACCTCAGCTTCCTCGATGAAGCGTTCGACGATGAAGTCGGACCTTCTGAAGATGCTGCCGGTCTCCCTCCAGTCAGAACCTCTTCAACTGTCGCAGCTGCCGTGACTGACCTTTCGGAGGCACCGAGCTCCTCTACTTCTGCTCCAAAGGTCTGAAATCTCTAATTTTATACTTTTCCTTTATTACAACTTTTTTTTTTCTCTTTCTCTTGTACTTAAGAATTATTCAATCAATGAAATCAGATTCCTCTTTACAGAGAGCTCCTTTTTCTTCTTCTACTTCCTTTTCTTCTTTTTTTTTTTGCAATGATTTGCGTTGTGACGCTCTTGTTTTTCGACAATAGTGCCCTGTCGAAGCTCTTCCCCTACCATAGGAGATTCCTTTGAAGTCTATGATCCGGGATCTGAGAAGGAAAGTTCGTCACCTAACAAAGAAATCAAAGAAGATGGATGACGAACTTCACAGGCTGAGGAAGAGCCATTCGGAAGCCACCATGGAGGTTACTCACCTTCAGAACCTCCACAAAAAGAACTTCATGGACTACAACTGGAAGAAGGCCAACTTCGTGAAGAAGCTTGAGGAACTCCAGAAATGCGCCAGCGATCGATCTTGGACTCAGGCCTCCAAGATCAGCTCCCTCGAGGTCGAGTTGGCGGCCGCACGGGAGAAGAACGACCAATTGGAAGGGAGCTCGTCCTGGCTTCCAACTCAGGCTGGCTATGGCTGGGACTGGTCGAAGAAATTCTTCGACCTCCAGAAGCAGCTACAGGATGCCGAGACGAATTACAACACTTCCCGAGTCGGCTGGTGCGAGCAAATAGACAACTACAGAAGGAGGCTCAAGACGGTGACCGACGAGGTTGCTTGCCTTCAGAAGCAGTTGTCCGAAAGAGCCCAGGCTGTTTCGGTTCAAGGCTCCGACGAGCTCCGATCCTTGAGGGGGATCATGAAAGAACTGTCCATAGCCCTTAGGAAGGAGAAGGCCAAACTGTAGCGGCTGAAAATTTAGCTGGCCTATAAGCAGTAGGCGGTCAAGGATGCAGAAGCGGAGTCCGAAGTTTTGAGAAAGAGGCTTCGGGAATCGAAGGGCGAAAGTCGGCGATTTCACCAAATGTATTGAAAGATGCTGTTAAGAAAGAAAGAACTGGAAGAGGAAGTTGAGAGCTTAAAGCAATCCCTGATAGTGGCTGGAACTGAGAGTTTGAGGTCTGAAGAAGCCGAGCTTCCTTAGAGCTCCTTTTACCTTTTGTTCCATGTATTCTTTTCTTTTCTTGTTATTTTTTTTTTGGCCTTCAAAGGCTTTTGTAATGCTCTCTTTACTAATAAAATAAAAAGAAATTTTCTCATTACCTTATCTATTCTTGCTCTGAGTTGTCGTTTACCGAGCTTCTCTTGTCTTTTGTCTTATTCGATGTCGACGTTGTTTGAAGGTTCCTGGTCATCTCCGTGTTGATTCGCCTTTTTTGATCATGACTGAAGGTATTTTCGAGGCCATTCGAATTTGATGCTTTCTCCTGATGTTTGAGCTTAGGGCCCGAACTTTTCGTTACTTTGAGGAAGTCTATTTTCTCCTACTAGTGCTGGGTTCCCCCTTAGAGACTGAGGATTTTTGATAAGAGTTTTCTTACTCGTTGAGACGAGGTCCCTTGTGTCTTAGATGTAGTTCATTTTTTCCTTGTCTTTGGCGTAGCTTGTCGCTTTATCTTTTTCTCTCTCCCTTTTTTTTTTATGTTTGGACGAGGGTTTTTTCTCTACTCCTAATGGGGTTGTAGGGGTGTAGAGGAGTCGTTGAGGAGGCTTTTCTTCTCATCCGATCTTAAACGACCAGGTCTTCGTTTGTGTCAGGATGAGGTTCTCCTCCTGTTTTCAACATAGTCAATTTCAGCTCATGTTAGGATGAGGTTTTTTTTTTGTTCCTAACAGGACTGTGGGGGCACATAAGGGCCGTTGCAAGGGCCTCTCCCTCCATCCGATCTCTTAATAACTGGATCTTCAACTTTGCTCATGTTAGGATGAGGTTCTCCTCCTGTTCTTAACATGGTTGTGGGGGTGCATAAGGGCCGTTGCGAGGGTCTCTCTCCCCATCCAGTCTCTTAATAATCGGGTCTTCGACTTTGCTCATGTTAGGATGAGGTTCTCCTCCTGTTCCTAACATGGCTGTGGGGGTGCATAAGGACTGTTGCGAGGGCTTCTCCCCCCATCCGGTCTCTTAATAATCAGGTCTTCGACTTTGCTCATGTTAGGATGAGGTTCTCCTCTTGTTCCTAACATGACTGTGGGGGCGCATAAGGGCCGTTGCGAGGGCCTCTCCCCCCATCCGATCTCTTAATAACCGGATCTTTGACTTTGCTCATGTTAGGACGAGATTCTCCTCCTATTCCTAACATGGCTATGGGGGTGCATAAGGGCCGTTGCGAGGGCCTCTCCCCCCATCCGATCTCTTAATAACAGGATCTTCGACTTTGCTCATGTTAGGATGAGGTTCTCCTCCTATTCCTAACATGGCTATGGGGGTGCATAAGAGCCGTTGCGAGGGCCTCTCCCCCCATTCGGTCTCTTAATAATCGGATCTTCGACTTTGCTCATGTTAGGATGAGGTTCTCCTCCTGTTCCTAATATGACTGTGGGGGTGCATAAGGGCTGTTGCGAGGGCCTCTCCCCCCATCCGGTCTCTAAATAATCGGGCCTTCGTTTGTGTCGGGACGAGGTTCTCCTCTTGTTCCTGACATGCTTAGTTTCGATTATCTGAAAGAACTATTCTCTGTCATTATAAGCTCATGCCAAAAGAAAACATATGCGAATATGAAACTTTTATTTAAGGCAAAGTTATCGGTAATACATTCGTAAATTTTTTGAATTCCATGGTCACGAAAGGTCCGCTCCTCCGAGCTCTTTTAGATAGTATGTTCCGGGTCGGACTACCTCCCTGACTTCATATGGGCCTTCCCAGTTTGGGTCAAGTTTTCCTTGGTTCTAAGGTTGTGAAACTGTGGCTCATCGAAGTACTAAGTCTCCCGCTCTGAAGGCTTTGTTCTTGACCCGAGAGTTGTAATAGCGGGCTGCTTCTGCTTGTAGGCTGCCATCCGAACTTGAGCTATCTCTCATTTTTCTTCTAACAAGTCGAGGTTGGCCTTGAGATCCTGTGAGTTGCACTGCTCGTCGAATGCCACGACTCGCACCGACAAAAGCTTGAGTTCAATCAGGATAATGACTTCTGTTCTGAAGGCTAAGGCAAAGGGGGTCTCCCCCGTGGGCAATCTTCAGGTAGTTCGGTATGCCCATAACATATGATAAAGCTTGTTTGCCCAAGTTTCCTTTGCTTTTTCAAGTCTCGCCTTGATTCCTTGCAACAGAGTCCTGTTAGTCACCTCGGCTTCGCTGTTTGCCTGCGGATGGGCTACTGACGTGAAGTTATGGGAGATGTTTAAGTCCTCACAAAATTCAGTAAATCTTGCTCCAGCAAATTGTCGCCCATTATCAGTAATGAAAGTTCTGGATAAGCCAAATCTACAAACAATTGACTTCCAGACGAAGTCCTGCACTTTAGCTTCTGCTGCGATTTTCGTCAAAGGTTTGGCTTCGACCCACTTGGTGAAGTAGTCAATTGCCACCAGGAGGAACTTTCGCTGCCCGAACGCCATGGGGAAAGGTCCAAGGATATCCATCCCCCATTGTGCAAACGGCCATGGGGCACTCAAGGGTGTAAGTTCGGAGGTGAGCTGTCTTTGGATATTCGCATATCTCTAACATCGATCACACTTTCTGACATATTCAATGAAGTCGTGGTACATTGTAGGCTAGTAATAACCTTGTTGGAGCAGTTTGTGGGATAAAGATCTGGCCCCCAGGTGACTCCCACAGACTCTTTCATGTACCTTTCATAAGGCAAAGTCGGCTTCAGAAGGCCGGAGATATTTCAGGAGGGGCAAAGAGTACGATCTCTTGTACAGCTTGCCCTCATAAAGGATATATCGAGAGGCCTGGTTTCTAAGCTTCCGAGCTTCTTTTGCATTATGAGGAAGAACCCCATCTTTGAGGTATGCAACCAGTGGGTCAATCCAACTGGGTTCATGGCTAATCTCCATTACAAGCTGCGGTTCTTCCATACTTGGACATTTCATAACTTCGAAGAGAATTTTCTTGGGTAGTTCAGCAGGAGCCAGTGTAGCCAACTTGGAGAGAAGATCGGCCCTGATATTTTTTACTCTTGAAATTTGCTTGATGTCAAAGCTGCCAAAGGCAGGGATGATCTCTTTTACCTTTTCAAGATATTTGACCATACTATCCTCCCGAGCTTCATAGTTTCTGCTGACTTGTCCCACCACCGATTGGGAGTCACTGTAGACTTGGAGCAGATCTACTTCTAATTCTTTGGCGATCTTTAGTCCTGCAATCAGAGCTTCATATTTTGCTCTGTTATTTATCGTAGAAAATTTGAAGCACAGTACGTACTCTGCGATAATTTTTTTCGGATTGATCAAGATCAGGCCCGCGCTCGTGCCTGACATGTTGGAGGAACCATCCACGTAGAGGGCCCAAAAACCATCAAGGAGATCTGTTCTTTCCTCAGGAGAGTTCGACTGGAGCCCTGGGTTGTCAGCTTCACCATGTTCAAGTTCGGCTTCTTCCAGGACAGTGAATTCCACTATGAAGTCTGCTAATATCTGGGCTTTTATCGTCGGCCGAGGTCAATAGTTGATGTCGAATTTTGTGAGCTTGACCGTCCATTTTGCTATCTTTTTGGAAGCATCCGCTCGATGCAGAACTGCCTTGATCGGCTGGTCGATGAGCAGTGTTATGGTGTGCCCTTAAAAGTAAGGTCAGAGTCTTCAGACTGCAATCAACAGGGCGTAAGTTAGTTTTTCTAACTTAGTGTACCTGGTTTCGGTGTCTCTTAATACTCGACTTATGTAGTAGATCGGCCGTTGAATTTTTGCTTCTTTCTTAACCAGAACTGCTACAAGAGCCACAGGGGAGACCGCCAGGTACAGGAACAACTCCTTTCCAGGTTCGAGCTTTGCCAATAGCGGAGGTGAGCCGAGGTAGTCCTTCAATTCTGTGAATGCTTGCTGACATTCAGTGGTCCAACAGAAGTTCTTCGACTGCTTGAGAATCTGAAAGAAAGGTAGGCACCATTCAGCCGACCTTGAGACGAAGCGATTCAGAGCTGCTACTCTCCCAGTAAGGCGCTGAACTTCTTTTATTGACTTCGGGATGATCATTTCCTGGATGGCATGAATCCTTTTAGGATTTGCTTCGATCCCGCACCCTGATACCATAAAGCCCAAGAATTTCCCTGAGGTTACTCCAAAAGTGTACTTGGTTGGGTTCAGCTTCATCTTGTATTTTCGGAGGCCGCTGAAGGTCTCCTCAAGATCGGCGACATGGTTCATTGAGAATTTACTTTTTACAAGCATGTCATCCACGTAGACCTCCATGTTGCGGTCGATCTGCTCTTTGAAGATCTTGTTCACCAGCCGTTGATAGGTCGCCCTTGTATTTTTGAGGCCAAAAGGTATGACCCTGTAACAGTAAAGACCATGGTCAGTGATAAAAGTAGTATTTTCTTCATCCTCTGGTGCCATCCTGATTTGATTGTAGTCGGAGAATGCATCCATGAAAGTGAGAAGCTCGTGGCCCAAGGTTGTATCCACTAATTGGTCAATTCTGGGCAGAGGGTAACTGTCCTTCGGGCAGGCTTTGTTCAGCTTTTTGAAGTCTATACACATCTTCCACTTGTCGTTCGCCTTCTTGATGAGAACCACATTGGAGACCCAGTTCGGATAGTTGACTTCTCTAATGAATCCGACTTTCAGGAGTTTATCAACTTCCTCAGCTATTGCCTTCTGCCTTTTCGGTGCATGACCTCAGATTTTTTCCTTCATCGGCTGATGTTTGGGATCAACAGCTAGACGGTGTTCAATGACTTTCGCATCAATCCCCGGCATGTCCACCGGAACCCAAGCGAAAACATCCACATTCTTTTGTAGAAAATTGATGAGCTGTGTCCATACCTCTTCTCTCAGGTTGGAGCTAATCTCTACCACGTGTTCTTCATTCCCATCGTTCAAAGGAATTAAGACAAGATCTTTAATTGGCTCACCTCGTTCTTCAGCAAGATCATCGCGGATGTCTAATCCATCAACCGGACAGGGGTCAGACTGATCATTTCTTTGTAAGGCTATGTTATAGCAGTGTCTTGTCAGGACTTGATCTCCTCTGACCTCTCCGACCCCTTGACTTGTAGGAAATTTCAATTTCAAATAGTAGGTTGATACCACAGCTCAGAGGGCATTGAGACCAGGTCAGCCGAGTATTGCGTTATAGGCAAATGGCCCCTTTACTACCAGAAAATCCACTTGCGCTCTAGATTGTTTCGGGCACCGACCTGCAACTACGGCCAAAGATATTACTCCTTTCACTGGCACAGCATCGCCAGTGAACCCTACCAATGGGGAGCTTATCGGTCCTAATCGATCATCCGGAATGGATATTTTTGAGAATGCATCGTAAAACAAAATATTGGCCGAGCTTCCATTATCAACAAGAATGTGGCATACATCATAGTCAGCAATATTTAAAGAAACTATGATCGCATCATTATGGGGGAATTGAATCCCCTGGGCATCTTCTTTAGTAAAGGTTATAGATTCTTCAGTCCTCTGCCGCTTGGGCGGTCCGGCCGATCCACTGGCTGCTCCCTACTGGGGTCCTCCAGAGATGGTGTTGATGATCTCGATTGGAGGCCGATCTTGATGCTGTTCCTCCCTCCTTGGCGGCTCTGGTTGTGGTAGGGCCCTTGGCCGATCTTTCCTACCTTCAGACCGGCGTAGGATGAATCTGTTGAGCTGACCCCATCTGATGAGCTCCTCGATCTCATCTCAGAGCTGAATACCCTCCTCCATGTTGTAGTCATGGTCACGATGATAGAGGCAGAACTTGTTAGGGTTGTACTTTTCGAGGTGTGTGCGCATCCTTTCCGACCTTGGTAGCTGCTCCCTGATCTCCATCAGCACGTGAGTTTTTGGAGCATTGAGAGGGGCATAGCTGTGGAATCTTCCTGGGGGAGAGCTCCGTCAAACTCTGTGGTCTGGGCTTCTCTGCCTACGAGCTCGAGGGGGAGTTCGGACATGCTTGTATCCAGAGGGAGTTTGAGAATGTGGTCGAGCTTCACTCGATTCTTTTTCAGCTGCGAGCTTGTCGGAGTCATCCGCCTGTCGTGCCTTCATGGCCTCCTCATCCTTCAGCTTGAAGGCTTCCTCTACTCGGGCATATCCTTCGGTCCGAGCCAGCAAATCAGTGAAGTCCCTGAGATACTTCTTTTCTAAGGAAAATAAAAGGTCATTCTTTTGAAGACTGCTCTTCAGGGCGGCCATTGCAACTGATTGGTCCAAGTATCGGACCTCCAATGCGGCGGCGTTAAAATGGTTGACATAAGTTCGGATGGATTCTCTCTCTTTTTGCTTGATGTTGATGAGGGACTCCGAACCTCTCTGGGGATGTCGGCTGCTGATGAAATGAGCCACAAACTGGTGGCTCATTTGATCAAAGGAGAAGATAGTGCCCGACTTCAATGCTGAGTACCAATTTCTTGCTACTCCCTTCAAGGTAGATGGGAAAGCTTAGCACAGGATGGCGTCTGGCGCACCATGGAGCAGCATCATTGTTTGGAAGGCCTTCAGATGGTCAACTGGATCCGAGGTCCCATCGTAGCTCTCAAATTGGGGGAGCTTGAAGTTTGACGAGATCGGTTCCTGCATAATCCTTTGAGAAAAAGAAGGGTCAGTACAGATATCCTCACCGTAAGCAAGGGGAGCATGGTGGAGCTCTTCGATTCGTTGGTTCATCTCTTAGAATCTTTGATCAAGGAGATCCTCTCAATCATGAATCTCGAGGGTCTTCTGGCAGAATGGAGGTAGGGACTCTCCGGGAGTGGAATCATGATCAGATAGAGGGCTCTCTGCCCTCTGCTTCCCCTTTTCGGGGGAAACAGGACGACTGGCCCAAGTGGGCTACCTGATCGCCGGCTTCTGGAACTCCAATGATGCTCTTTCTAATCGCATAGATGCCTGCGGCTGCTGCTGCTGCTGCATGGCCTGCACCACTTCGATGAGGCCCCTAACCTGCTGAACCAGCAGGTCGAACTGCTCCATGCTGATGCCATTGCTAGAGGAGGAGGAGCTTGAAAAACTGGAGACGAGATCGGAGCTAGCGGATCTTGCTGAGATCTGGCCATGGAGGCCGTAGATCGTCTGGTGGATGCCTTTTGGGGAGGCATCAGGTTGGGATCTGGCTGGAGAAGAAGAAGAAGATGTCGAAGAAGATGATCAGAGACAGTCCCGTTGAGTACTCCTTTAAAAATAAGGGTCCTGCGAAGACACAAACCCCTTCCTCTAGCATCAATTCTGTTAGTGCAGAATTTTGTCGATGCCGGATGAAGCTGGAGTCGAGGGAATGGCCACCGTCAGGACCTGCAAGGGAAGTCTAAACCAGAGTTGGGGGTGCTCCGGCAAGACCCTCCGACGCTCCACCGATGCCGGATGAAGCTGGAGTCGAGGGAATGGCCACCGTCGGGACTTGCAAGGGAAGTCTAAACTAGAGTTGGGAGTGCTCCAGCAAGACCCTCCGATGCTCAAGTCAGTACTCTGCTTCAATAGAAATGGAGCACTCGAATGAAATTTTTATAGAGTTTAGAAATGGTACTTTAAGCTTAAAGGAGAACGTATCTGGGGGGTCTCTTTTATAGACGGGAGAGCATAACGGATTAACAGCGACATCCGTAACTGCCTGGTAGTGGGCCATTCAGGGCCACATAGAGTTTGTTACAGAGAGTAGTGGTGTCCGTTGTCGCGACTTGCCGGAGAGTGGTGGGGCCACGTGGAGTTTGTTACAGAGAGTGGAGTGGTGTCCATTGTCGTGACTCGCCATGGAGTTTGGGCCGGATGGTTGAAGCTCGGTTGGGATGTCTGGTGGAGCGGAATAGCTCTCTGTCTCAGCAATCTAAAAGAAGCTCAAATGTTTTCGAAATTGCTGACGGGTTAACTATTATTGGATGCCTTAGGCGTTGATGCTGCAGACGGAAGTCATCTGCTATAGAAGCCCGGATGAAAACTTTTTGTTGGAAAAATCTGGTTGGAGTTCGATTGCTAGAGAAGTTCGTCTGGAATTTATCTGATGTAGAAGCTTGTCTGAAGACTGTCCGCTGGAGAGGTTCGGTTGCATGAGAAATCTGATAGAAGGTCGACCGATAGTGGAATTCGAAAGGCGCTATAGAAGGTTGACCGATAGAAGAGTCCGGAAGGCATTGTGGAAGTTCGTCCGCTGGAGGAGTCTGGTTGGCATTGTTGAAGTCCGATTGGCGCTGTTGAAGGTTGATGGTTGGAGAGGTATGAAAGACACCGAAGATAGTCAGTCATTGTAGAAATCTGGCTGCTGGAGCCTGTCCATTGTAGAAGTTCGTCTGGAATCCAATTCTGTTGTAGAAGTTCAGATGGAGTCCGATTCTTGTAGGAGTCCGGAAGGAGGCCGCTTGCTGTAGAAGCTCGGATGGAGATCGATTGCCGTGGAAGCTCGGATGGAGATCGCTTATTGTAGAAGCTCGGACGAAGTCCACTTACTGTAGAAACTCGGATGAAGTCCGCTTGCAATAGAAGTTCGAACAAAATTTGCTCACTGTAGAAGCTCGGATGAAATTCGAAAGGCGATCGACCACTGTAGAAACTTGGATGGAGTCTAGTTACTATAGAAGTACTGCTGTTGGAGAAGCCCGAACATTGACGAAGTCCAAAAGAAGCTCAGAGTAAAGTCAATCGTGACAGGAAAAAGTCTGGAAGAGATTCGGAGAGTAGTCGATCATTGTAGAAAATTGGCTGATAGTGAAGCCCAGAGAGTATTTGGAGCAGTCCGATAGATGACTGAAGGAGCTCATTATCGAAGAAGTCTAGAGGGTACGATAGGAGTTCGTCTGTTGGAGGAATCTGGAGGACACTGGGAAGGTCGACTACTAGAGGAGTCCTGATGGTACTGTGGAAGCTCGGACGGTCGAGGGAGTTCAGAAAGATGCCGTACAAGGTCGAAAGCCGGAAGAGTCCTGGGGGAGTTGGCCTCTTACGAACTTTGACTGGGGTTATTTTATACCCAACAAGATCTAAAATTTGAATCGGCTCATCCTTGGATTAAGCTGACTCATCACAATGGGTCGATTAAGTCTTTATTGATGGTGAATTATTAATCATAATTTTTAGCCTGTTACATTGAGTTAGCTCAACAGAAATTGAGCTGACTAACCAGGGTGCTTAGTCAACCCAAACAATACTGAGTCGACTCAACAAGTGAACTATAATAATTGTATTAATTTCAGATCAAAATAAGTTTACATAAATAGTAATAAAATTAATCATAAATTATTTTAGAACTATTCTAAACATGTTCATGATTTTAGATTTTATTTACAAAGATTAGATGTTAGATGTATGTCCTAGAAGCCAATATGACTAACATATTGTAATAACCCTAGGACATAATTTTATACTTAATACATTGATATGATCAATAAAAGGGAAAGCTTATTTTTTATTCAAGTGTGATGCGTTCTTGAATCATCCATGAAATTAATTTTCGATACATATTCTCAAAGTATTAAGAATTAGAGATATGTATTTAATTTCTAAATACTCCCAATCATAGGACAATCATGAGGACGATGATCGATCCGGATAGACTGACGTATAGATCGCTTCATTCGAGATAGATGGATCTCTAGTCTACAGTATAGAGATACTGAGCGATGAGTGCGGATAGTTGTTAGAGAATAACTAGTACTGAGCGTGACCATACGAGAGATCACTTAAATTTCTTTTCAATCATCAGTGATTGTCTCGATGCTGTAGTTATGTGAATAGTCTTTTGATCTGAGATTGTACTATTGCTCGTAGTGAGGCTACTGGAGTTTGACTGACATATAAATATGGGTTTCAATGAGCCCTTGTAGTGGATGTTGGCGACAGTTGATCCACTGTAGGAATAGGGTGCACATTAAGATGGGATCTATCAACCTTAATAGAGAGTAGTTCTATTGAATTTGAAAGGCTAAGTTCAAAATCTATGGCCATAGTAGTGTGATTGATGGAAAAGAGTGTTCATAGGAATCACATTTGGACTTGAGCTAATCGAATCTATTATATGACTGATGTTGAGGTTTGACGATTTATCTATGATCTGCCATCAAGTCGGGACTCACGATAGAGGGACTGAATGATACGTTAACTACCCCTAGAGGTTTATTTTAGTTCTACTAGGTTGCCACTACATACTGCTAGATATCACTGGTGGATTGTGAGAGCTCACTAGAGTTATTCTAGATCAACAATCATTGATGAGTTAGAGTAAAATTATTTCGACCCATTGAAAAAAATTTCAATGATACTTTGATAGAGATCATTGTATATCTTACTACTAGATAGAATTGAACCTATGGGGTGACACAACAAAGAAATTAGACCTAAAATTCGTAATTAAGCTTATGAAGTGTCACTTGGGTTTAGAGAAATCTGATTGAGTTCAAGATAACCTTGTTAGCACATGGTTGGACTCAATTCCTCTTTTCATTTGGATTTCTTATTTGATAAGATAATTTAAACTTTCTTATCTACTAATAACCTACATGAATAAGATTTATTTGACTTCAATTGTTGGGTGTCTAAGGTTTTGGATCAATTGAATTAGGGTGCAAGTCCCTAATTAATTTTCTTTGATAGTTATTATGGGGCGTCACTTTGATTTGATCATGTTGGGCATGTCCTATGATTAGAGGGCCTTTTAATCTGATATGGGGCATCCCTTATGTGCAAAAGAGGGTGTGTTTAATTGGATGCAAAGGCTTCAAGAGTTGGCGCCTAATAGGATTCCTAATGTAAGTTAAATAACTTAAGTTATTAGGAAACCTAATGTAAGTAGGACTTATATTATGAGATTGAATAGGATTCAATCCTCATGTCTATTTAAAGGGACCTCCCCTAAGGTCCCTAGAGCATCCAAATCAGCAACCAACCATGCCTTAAAGATCCCCCCACACCCTCTCTTCCTCTCCCTTCTTCTTCTCCCTTGGCATCCTCACGCCATAGCTCTTTGGGCGTCCTCCCTTCTCCTCCATGCCAAGGCTGGTTGGGTGTCCCTCCTTGCTGGTTTCTACCTATTGGTGGGAGCATAATTTAAGGGGAGAAAGATAAGAGAAGAAGATAATAAGAAGATCAAGAAAAGAGATTAAGTGTTGATCGCGATCCAGACTTCGTTTAGATTCAGCAGGCTAAATTTTCTTAGAGAAAAAAATTTAATTTGAAGAGAGCTATTCCAGGATGATCCCTAGTGGATACCCATAGAGGTCGGATACTTGTGTGGCTAGAAGAAAATCTCTTCTCTTTCAGATCTAGATTAAAAAAAAAAGATTACAAAACAGGTATGTGATTTGATCATAATCTGAATTTTAGCGTATGTCAATTTCAGTACATAAACTAGATCCTTGTAGTTTTATATTTTTATACATGCATGATTCAGGTTAAAAGTATTTTAATTTTATATTTTACTATAATATTTAAAAGATAAAATTTTAAAACATACATGTATGCCCCAAACCTCAAATTTCAATAGTGGTATCAGAGCCATGGGTTTCATATTGCTGAAATTGTCATACATATTTTGAAAAAAAATTCTAAATCTAATTTTTTCTTGATACATGATATGTATAGATAAATTTTTAAATTTAAAATTTAATTTTAGATTTAATTTTAGAATATATAGTTGATATGTCATAGCATGCATAGATCTGAATTTTGATCTAGAATTGTTTCTAGTTCATATTCACATCATACGTAGATGCTTGCATGAACCTAAAATTTTATATGATCTAATTTATAATTCATATATGAGATATATGATTGTATGTTTAGGTCACAAGATTACTTTTGATATGATCCATGATTAGTATATGAGATATATAATATCATATAGTAGATCTGAATTTTATTAAGATCTAAATTTTACATACATATATATGATATATGTTTGTATGTTAAATCTGAAAATTATTTTTATGATTTAAAATTTATTTTTATGCAAAGAATTTAGATCTAAAATTTAATTTTAGAATCTGAAATTTATGTCTGTGCATGAGGGTTTTGGTTATGAAAAAAATCAAAAATTAGGGCATGTAATAGGATTGCATCTAAAGTTTATGATTTGAACCATATGGGTCTAATTCGATTAAGTAATTGATCAAATTAAGTCAAATATTGATTATGGTCAGATCAATTAAGTTAAATGATCATGCAATTATTGTTGATCAAATTGATTGAGTCCCATATGCAGAATCGATTAACCTAAAGATCTAATTTGGCTCAATGGTTTGAGCCTGATTCGCTTAACCTATTTAGACCAATTGACCTATTGATGTCTAAGATAAGTAATTGAGACATGATTATTTAATTGGTTTCATTCACTTACCTAACCAATTTATTGGTGTCTAAGGAAAGCAACAGGAGGACCTCCACCGATCTCTACTTATCTGGCCAATTTGAAAAATTGGATCTTGAATAAGGTTGCTCAATGGTTTAGTTTAGCCCATTTCAATTAGATCGATCATATGATGACTGATTAGATGAGATCTAAATCTAAATCTCTCCATAAATATTAAGTCCATAGGTCTTCCATCATTGTAGATGTACGGGCATGCTACCAATATTGATTGTTCTCGACTGGTCAAAGTGGTTCAATTGCATCGAGAACATGCAACCACTCTATTAACAAAGAGTTGCTCCAGGATAAGGATGGGGTGGAGCCTAATAACTGTTAGGTGAGGGATCCAATGATGGTCTTGCACCTGCTTATGAATGGTGGGTCGGGCTTAACTAAGAAGTATAGGCAATAACTGTTAGGTGAGCCCACATGACTTAGAGATCAAGTCATTGCAATATGCTTAGAGAAGCATCTGGGTAAAGAGTTGCCTACGCATCGGTGTGCATGTTATCAATAACTGTTAGGTGAGGTGCATGGCATCGGTGGGACCGTAGCACCTACTAGGAATCCTTTGTCATGTTATAGTTTTTATTTCCTTCCCAGGGAGTGGAGGGATCTGATAAATTAGTGGAAGTCATTATTTACATTTTAAAGTCTCCAGAAGCAAATATAACAATTAAGTATAAAAGTCTAACTAAAATCTTTACTCTTGTAGTTAAACAATATCAGCCTCAAATCCTCTAGCCCACATTCTTGAAACCAATCGTTTGATCGATACAAATTACAAAGACTGACTCAGAAACTCAGGATTGTTCTGACCTTCAAAAAACTATGCATGTACTCGACCAGAAACTCATAGTATAACTAAATCATCCTACTGCTGAGCAAAGGACTGCTTTTGAGAAATGGATGGACGAAGATAGTTGGATTAAGTGTTATGTGCTGATGTCTATGTTAAACGAGCTGCAAAGCCAGCATGAGCATATGTTCACTTTTAGGGCTATGATAACTCACCTACAAGAGTTGTATGGTGAGCAGAGCCGTACAGCATGCTTTGAAGTATCCAAAAGACTTCAATCTGAAGATGTGCGAAGGACAGTCTGTCTATGAGCACTATATGATGGTGATCCAGGACATTGAGAAGCTTGAAAAGCTCGGGCTAGAAATACAAAAGAAATTGCAAATGGATCTAATCCTTCAATCCCTTACAAGTTCATATAGTCAATTTATTATAAATTTTCATATGAACAAGCTCGGTTGCACTATACCTAATTGGTCAATATGTTGGTCACTATGGAGGGAACCTTAAAGAGTTCAAAGAGCATTGTTCTCGCTATGGAGCAGACTTCTTCCAAGAAAAAGTTTACTGAGAACAAGAAGGTTAAAATCACTAAGAAGCAGAAGAAGGAGAATAGGGCAAAGGAGGAAGTTCCTAAGAAGGCTGAAGCAAAGGAAAAATATTTCTACTATCATGTTGAAGGCCCCTAGAGGAGGAACTATCCAACATACCTGGAAAGCCTAAAGACCAAAAAGATGATAAACCTTCTAAAGGTATGCTCGTAATTGAATCTAACCTTATGGTTTCTTCTACTTCTAGTTGGGTATTAGACTCTAGCTCAAGTGCTCATATATATACTTCAATGTAGGGTCTGATAGAAAGTAGGAGGTTGAGGGAAGGTGACATGATGCTTCGGATCGGTAATGGAGCAAAAGTTGCTGTAGAGACCATTGGCACTTACCTTCTTCGATTACCGTCTGGTGTTAGATTAGATTTAAAAGACTATTATTATATTCCTGTAGTTAGTCAGAATTTGATTTTCATATCTGTGCTAGTACAGGAAGGTTTCAAAATTAGTTTTAATAAAGATTTTTATTTTATTTATTTATGAAATAAATTAGTTGCACAAGGTCTTTTAATTGACAGTCTTTATCACTTGCATGTTGATGTGAATGTGAACTTAAACAAGCAAATAGTGAGTGTCGTAGGCCAAAAGAGACCCAGAGATGAAATTAATCAGAAGTAGTTGTGGCACCATAGACTAGGCCATATTGGAGAGGACAAGATAAACAGACTGAAAAAGGATGAAATCCTTGGCTCTCTTAACCCAAAGTTGTATCCAGCTTGCGAATCTTACCTTTGAGAAAAAATGGCCAAGTTACCCTTTGTAGGACATGGGGAAAGGGCCACTGAGTTACTTATCCTGGTACACACCAATGTGTGTGGACCATTTGATGTCCAGACCAGAGGTGGTTATACCTACTTCATTATCTTTATTGATGATTTGTCTAGGTACGGATATGTATATTTGATGAAACACAAGTCTGAGATGAAAGGTTCAAAAAATTCAGACACAAGGTAGAAAAACAAACAGATGAACCCATTAAGGTTCTTCGATCTGATTGAGGAGGTGAATACCTTAATCAAAAATTTTTGAGATATCTTAAGGACAATGGCATAGTCTTTCAATAGACTCTTTCTAAAATATCTCAGCTCAACGAGATATCCGAAAGGAGGAATAGGACCCTCTGGCTATGGTCAGATCCATGATGTGCTTCACTGATCTACCCTTATATCTTTGGGGACATGCCTTGTTAACTGTAATTCACCTGTTGAATAGGATTCCATCAAAATTCATTCCTACCACACTGTATGAGATATGGTTGGATAAGAAGCTGAGTCTAGGTTATCTTAAGACTTGAGGATTCTGGCCTATGTCAAGAGACAGATGACAGATAAGTTAGAGGATAGATCTATTATAGCTTACTTTATAGGATATCCTAAGGAATCCATGGGATACTACTTTTACTTTCCACAAGACCATAATATGATTGTGAGTCGGAATGCCATATTTCTAGAAAAATAGTTTATCTAGGATGGTGGCAGTGGGTGGTTAGTTGAGCTCGAAGAGAAGGTCTCTAAAGAGACAAAAGCTATAGATTCTCAGAAATCCGTTATCAATGAGCCAATAGTTGACGCTCCTCAACCACCTCATAGATCTAGCAGGGTCTTCCGACCTCCTAAAAGGTACATAGGCATACTTATGGAAGAAGTAAAGAAAATATTCTTTATGGGAGATAAGGGTCATGATGATGATCCTAATATCTTTGACGAGGTGATGTCTGACATCGATTTCAAAAAATGGTTAGATGCTATGAAGTCAGAAATTGACTCAATGTACTCGAACCAAGTCTGGATCTTAATGGATCCACCTATGGATATTATACCCATTAGATATAAATGGATCTACAAAAGGAAGATTGGTGTCGATGGGAAGGTAGAGACCTATAAAGCTAAGCTTGTGGCTAAAGACTATAGTCAGCATGAGGGCATTGACTATCAGAAAATTTTCTCGCCCGTAGCCATGCTAAAATTCATCCGTACTTTACTTGCTGTTGCAGCTTACTATGATTATAAAATCTGACAGATGGATGTGAAAATTACCTTCCTGAATGGATATCTTGAGGAAGATATCTATATGGAGCAGCCTATGAGTTTCACATCTGGTGATGGTGATCACAAAGTCTGCAAGCTGCAAAGATCCATATACAGATTAAGGCAAGTTTCTCGAAGTTGAAACTATCATTTTGATGTGGCAATCAAATTATTTGATTTTATCAAAAATGAAGAGGAACCATGTGTATACAAAAGGATTAGTGGGAGCACAACAACATTCCTCGTATTGTAGTAGATGATATTCTCTTCATTAAAAATGATATTCCCATGCTGACCATGGTCAAAAGATGGTTGTCCAAGGAATTCTCCATGAAAGATCTAGGAGAAGCATCCTATATTCTTGAAATAAAGGTCTATAGGGATAGACCTAAATGGATGCTAGGCCTATCACAAAAGTTGTACATAGAGAAAGTGCTGAAGAGGTTCAGCATGAAAAACTCTAAAAGAGGATTTTTATCTCTTAGGCATAGTATTAATCTTTTCAAGACGATGTGTCCGACCACATCTGAGAAAATACAGCGATTCCTTATGTCTCAATCATAGGAAGCCTCATGTATGCTATGCTATGTACTCGACCTGATATTGTCCTTGCTATGAGTGTCACGAGTAGGTATCAGTTGAATCCATGTGAGGAGCACTGGACAGCCATGAAGAACATTCTTAAGTACTTAAGAAGGACTAAGGATTTATTCTTGATATTTGGAGGAGATTTTAAGTTGCTAGTCGAGAGAGATACTGACTCAGACTTTATGTCTGATCCTGATGATAGAAAGTCTACATTAGGATATATGTTCATTTGCAATGGTGGTGAAGTTAGCTGGAAGAGTTTCAAGCAACCCATCATAGCAGATTCAACCACAGAGACTGAGTATGTCGCTGCTTTGGATGCTGCAAAAGAAGGCTTCTGATTCAAAAAGTTCATCGCAAAACTTGAGATTATGACATCAGATGCCATACCACTCTACTGCGACAACAATGGAACCATAGCACTTACTAAGGAGCCAAGGTTTCATCAAAAATCAAAGCACATCGAGTGACGGTATCACATCATATGCGACTACCTCAAAAAGAAATATGTCAAGGTGTGAAGAGTAGACTCCACGGACAACGTGGCAGACCCGCTGACTAAGCAGCTGAGCCAACCAAAAATAAAAGTCCACCTTGAGAAGATAGGACTTAGATAGGTGGCCAATTGACTTTAGTTCAAGTGGGAGATTGTTAGATGTATATCCTAAAAGCCAATATGGCTGATACACTGTAATAACCTTAGGACACAATTTTGTACTTAATACATTGATATGATTAATAAAAGGATAAGTTTATTTTTTATTTAAGAGTGATGTGTCCTTAAATCATCCATGGAATTAATTTTTGATACATATTCTCAAGGTGTTGAGAATTAGAGATATATATTTAATTCTTAAATACTCCTAATCATAGGATCATCATGAGGATAGTGATCGATCCAGATAGATTGGTGCACAGATCGCTTCCTTCGAGATAGATGGGTCTCTAATCTACAATGTAGAGATACTGGGTGATGAGAGCTGGTAGTGTTGGGTTTCGGTGATGCAGCAGAATATAGATTTTAAATTTTTTTAACATACATACAATAATGAAAACTAAGTTTAACAATTAAACTCATCCATCGAAACTCAAAAATCCTAGGAACCCCTTGATGATGACAATAAAAAAAATAAAAACATGCATATGAGGAGAAGACCAAAAGTTATATACCACCATAAAGATCATGAACTCATGATTTTGAGATCTCAATGAGACTCCAAAGCAGAAGTCCTCCAATGGTGATCCACACAAGATTGATCAGAGCTCTTCCCAACTCGTCATGGTGCTGCAGCCTTCTTTGCAAGTGCACTGCTGATTGTCCTTTGCAAGAACATGATGTACCATTACTTGTATGCCTTGATGACCTCCACTAGGACCTCCCTAGGAGTCCTTTCCCAAAGTATCAAACCACACTCTAATCAGATTTTATGTTCAACACATGAACAATCTGATTTTTAAGACAAGTATCTCATACTTTTCTTTTTTCTTCCTCTCTTCCTTTCTATTTTTCTCTCCTTTTTCCTTTTTATTTTTACTTCATATTTTTACCACCTCTTCCACATCCAATCCCATATCTAAAACAAATTTTGGATGAATTTTATGCCATATGGAATGCCCCTTAAATAAAGGATGAAGGGGCACCACCCAAGACATCAAGGGGCGCCAACTCTTGGCATCCCAACTCCCTTACACGGTCCATATTAATTTTTGCATGTAATCCCATGGGTTAAGACATGGAATAGGAAGAGTTTAATAAGTAGAAGGACTCCTCCTCTATCTAGAAAAATTTGGACACCAAAATATGGCATGTGGAAAGGGAGAACATGGAAATACCAAGAATCCATGACAAGGTGGACTCTTCCATATCCAATGCATAAATAAATGACTTTCATTTATTTGTGGCATTCAAATAAATTTTCAGAGAAGGACTCTTCTTTCTCTTCTATGCCCATAATTCCAAAATACATCTAATGTCACGAGGATTTAAGAAATGCATGGAGAATATGAAAGGAAATAAGAGTCCAATGTAAAATGGACTCTCCATTTTCAGTGCCAAAATCAAGGGACATCCCACATTTATTTTTTGCTTGGAGTTTTTTCCAAGAGAAGGTCTCCATCTCTTCTTCTATGCCCACATTATCCTAAGGCATCATCACATGGTGCACAAAATTAAGGGACATGTGGATCATGTAAGAAAATTAGATAACTAAAGGAGAAGGACTCTTCTCCTTAACTTCTCAAAATAAATGTGATGCCCATAATTCTTTGGCATGTGGTTTTTGGCAAGGAGGAGGTTGGCTCCACGTGGAACACTTTCACAAAACTAGATAAAATTAATTAATTAATTAAATAGTTCAAACCTAATCATATTAGGTCAAGGCAACAAGACTAGGTTAGCACAAGCACCATTGCACGGAACCCAATTGGGAACTTGGGTTAATTCATGTGCTAGCAATTTAATTAACCCATTGAATTTATAATAAATTTAAATTGATTAGATAGATATCAAATTTTTATTGTGTGTGACCCATTGGGTTTCAAATCTAGCCAGTAGTGGATCCAAACTCTCGATGAAACCCTAATCTGATTGGATTAGGTCAGCTCAAGAGTCCCAATCAACTAGGACTCTTTCAAATTGATTTTAGAATTAAACTCTTTTAATTCTATTGAGTTCACAAGTCAAATTGACATCTAGCAATGTGTCATGACTACCTGAAAGATTTAAAATTTGATAAAAATATTAAAATTATCCTTTTATGGTGAGGTACCATGCAATTCAATCCTTCGATCACACAACATCCCAAAAAGGCCATGGGTATGAAAATATATCAAATCTAAATACTTAACTATATGTATCTCGATCTGATGGTGATGATGACTTAGTTGATGAAGCAGTAGAAACTATTTCTACTGTTCATCCCTGCTCTGGCTAGAGACTCTCAGAGTCACCATCCTATGAGATCACACAGGATGTTCTCTCCCCCTACAAGGAGTGATCAATTTTTTGTTGACCACTCATAATCTTCATGCATACTTGCCATACCCAGAATATCTCACATACATCTCAAAGTGGTGTGCTAGGGAATAAACCAAAGTAAGGGTCCATGCACATAAGGTACCATGTGATCTCAGATCAAAGGATCACATGCACCACTCCCACTGAAAAACCATCTGCTGACATGCTGTAAAGCTCCATCAAATGTTCTTTTGCAGATCAGTTCAGTGAACTCATTCTCTAATAAGCACCTACATCTTTGTATTGGTATCACCATACAAGTGGTTATGAGATCAACCACCCTCTCTGTCGAGCATACATAGGATGTACTAGTCTTATCGGAGTCATTGATCTCTGACTCAATGATCCAATGATTAAAAATATTTTAGATTAAAGCTATCAAGATTTTAGGTCTCATTGGCATGATCTCATCATGGCCCTAAATCATTGCCCTAATCTATGAGATTTATCATAATCATATAAAAATGATACAACAAATGATAAAATATAATACATCATATAAATAAAATAATTAATATCATGCAAATAAGCAGGAAGATAATGAAGAAATATCCCTCGCATCCCATGCGATTGGCTTGTAGGGCATAATTCTTTCAATCTCTCACTTGCACTAAAGCCAATCACCCCTATATCTGATGCCTGTGCAATCAGGATGGTGATTACACTACTGCTGTGTATGGCTTAGTAAACTGGTCCTATTATATTGTTCTTTAATATTAGCTCATTTTATGATCATATCATGAATGAGGAAAAAGTGCCTAGTATGTGCGTGGGTACTCGGTGAGACCAGACCCAACTTAATGATGAATCCTTCATTAGGCACCTTTTCTAAGCAATCTTTATTAACAATATTTAACTAAAACAAATACAGTATGCTATTTGAAACTTTTTCAATTCACTGCTCCTCTAGTACTTCTCAAGTACTTTGAGAATGCTTTTCACAGTTTTCAAAAGATCATATCATGGATCAGTCCGAAATTAATAATTATACACAAGGTATAATTCACATCAGGCTTGGTACATTGAATGTATGGATAAGTAAACACCTTTACACTCATTTATGTTCAATCCTTTCAACATTAAATTCTATGTACCTAGACTAGAACAAACCCTGCATCCATTAACATCTATCCCTATAGATGCCAAGTATATTGGATGCTTAACTCAAGTCTATTCCATAAAAATTTCTATGATAAGCAAGCCATTGACCGAGTGCAATATCGGGCTCATCATCCCAATATACTGCATGTCCCCCATATACATAACCATGAAGTTAGTAAAACTCCCACTTATTTTCTTGCACACACATATGGTTCATCTATATTTGATAAAGTCAAATATTTTGATGGTCCCATCAAAAATAGAAGTATCCACTCCTCATAAACTGCCCAAATTCATAAAAGCATTTGCCCTCCCACTAGAGACAACTTCTCTAGATGGTGTATGGCAATAGCAAAAATCCGAATAGGTATCTCTGACAGCAACCTGTTGGGTCATACCCATAGGTGCTTCAACCACAGTCCAAGCTTGGTTGATGTACAGAGAGTCGATTTCGGATGTCAAGATTTTAGGCCAACTGTTAGAGTCTCTACTCATAACATTCTTCGAATGGGTCAAGTAAAAATATCATTTACAATGATGTATAGTGTACTGTCATTCATAATGACAAACCCATATTTTGAGTGGTACATTACTCACTCAAATTGATCTTTCGGTGAGGAGGTGTGTATCATAATCATGCCTCATCACTGGGCATATCTAGTTGAGGATTAACTTGTGGACACTCCACAGATTAAGATAGGATAGTTTATAGATTTTGAACTTCTTAAGTTCAATTATCCTCCCACTGTCCCTTTTTAGAAAAAATTTCTTTTTATAAAAAGTGGCATACCTACTGACAAAACATCTTTTGTCAAGTAGGATAGTAGAAATAATATCTCATACTATTCTTTTAGGATAATCTATAAACTAATAAAAACCTGTTCTAGTACAAACTTGTGTACATCAACTCTTTTCACATAAGTTGGGTAACCTACCTTTTGTCTTTTTCATATCTCATATGCAGTGCTCGTAACAAATTTTGATAGTGTCTAATTCATACAGCAATTTCTAGGATATTTCTCAAAAAAAATAATAATATTTGTGAAGCATTTTAGAAAACACATCATATCATATATGAAGTGTAATCTCTGGATCGAGATATTATTAGTCTTCAAACATCCATATATTCAAGACCTAATACCTTGCTTGTCCTGAGATATGTGACCATCACATATTTATTTCTTGTTCTCATAAAGATGAAGAACATCATCATCGAGTGACTGAAACATAAGACCATTATAATAAAATCATAGCCACAACATTTACCAGATACAGAGTAACTTTTACTCTTAACATTAATTTCAAAATTATGCTACAATAGTAAAAAAATTGAAATAATATTTTTTGATAAATTTAGGATCATATCAATAGTCTATTAGTCTCTAAATAAATAGGTTTCTATATCCTTAGCATCAATGGACTATCCATTAGTGCCAAAAGTAAATAGTCACCTCACTTCAGCTTTATAGGTTCAGCAAACATTTTGCATAAATGAAACCTATATAAGGTATCACATACCTAAAATTTTAAAGCTAAAATACTCAATAAATTATTAATTTGTATTACATACAAACTATTAGCAGATACAACTTTTGCATCCTGCTATTGCTCACACTTGCAAGACAATTCTTGCAATTTATTACTCATCAAAGCTGTAATGATATTAGATATCCTATAGTGAAGATATTTTTCACCTTCTATTCCTCAACCACTCTATGATATTTGATCAATTTTAAAGATGCAAATATATATATAAGAATATAAACAGGATTACTCATGATGACATGCACAAGTTAGACAAGGATTTTTATCTAATTGTGTCTCCCACTATTTTAATGAATTTCATAGCCCCTAAGTATGAAATCTAAGAATCTTATCATGAAGTTTTTTAGTGGGGTTAAGATCCCAATTCCTCATAAAAAGTCTTGTGGATAGTACAACAAGCTCCTATGAGTTCAAAAGTAAGTAACTCTTTGCTAATTGCATCTCATGCAATTCTTAACATAACTTTTGCCTCTAAAATACTTATAGTCTTGTGGATAGCATAATAAACTATAATATTTTAGTTAAATCATACTCTTCAATCCTATATGGCTATACCTGAATAATACTATCCTTGTGGATAGCATAACAAGGCAGCACTATCAGAATATGCCATAAGCATGACTAGGTCAATATCATACCAATCACTATTGCAAGTCTTATGGATAGCACAACAAACTCACTGCAGTTCTTGATATACTCTATTGACTTAATATGAGCTAAATACAATTAGCTTCATAATGCACCAAAACAGTATTAAGCCAGTCCCCACAGCAAGCCTTGTGGATAGCACAACAAGCCTACTATGATTCTTGACATAATAGTGACTTAGCATGAAGAAAGTTATAGATAGTATTCTTAATACTTCACCATTAAGACTTAATATAATTTAACTGAGGGACTTAGGTCTCCAGCACATCTTAAACATTTAATCATGCATCATATACAATTTAAATTCTAATTTTTTTTAACTACCAGCATATATGAGCATATCAAGGAAAACAAATAGTTATGGACTTTTAAAAAAATTATCTAAGCCACAGGATGATCTTTGGGTCTAACCCCTGGTGCATCATGGATTGAACTATCTTATGGTCAATCTTAATATGCCTCAGCTCTCCAAAAGCCTGGTAGTCCAGTCTTCATCACCATGAAGACAACCATGAATGCTTGATCTTTTATTTGAAAATAGAATGAAAATAATTTCAATCTGTTCTCAAATAATTTTTTTTTCAATAATTTTACATCATTATGTAAAAATTTCAATCAACAGTTACAAATATAGAAAAGAGAGGTTCAACTAATAATATAATGCATTAGGAACGCCCAGCCCCTATTGTAACTCTTGCAGATGCATTAGTATAATCAACTAGCATGTAAGCATTCATATATATATCCATCACATAGATGTTCCATAGTCCATAACAAATCAATATAATATTTCATAAAAATTATAAAATATTATAATAAACAACTCATGTTATTTCATTTGTGATATCATTCAAACACATGTCAATTATGATGTTCAAAAATATGGGCATAGGACCCATCTTTGGGTTTTTGATTCGGGTTCAACACTTGACCCAAAGTTCAATATTAGGTCAATCATTTATCATCCATATGAGTTAGGTTGACTAATTCTTAAGTTAAACCTAATTCAATTACGTTAACTCAAATTCGATCACCCATAACTCAAACCCTAATCTAATTAGGTAAATGACAAAATATGATTAACCAAAATTAAATAGCTTCTAATCAAATTAGAATAATAATTTTTGTTTAATCTATAAATATTAATTCTAATCACATTAGAATAATGAATTATAGTTAAACCAATCTATCGGCACAAAAACCTTAATTGATATCTGATGCATCCTTTTCATGATCAAAATTTTTCGACCCCACGCATGCCTCAGGCAACAACCAAGATGGTCAACCCACAATGGTGAGTCTCCGATAACATGGTGGTCGGCTCTTGGATCTTAAGTAAATGCATCAAATGCAAAAACCTTAATCTTTGGCAATGTACATCCATATGCAGCATTCCAAGGCCCCTGCACATCTCATGCACTGAATTTTAATTCTATCAAAAAATAGATCATAGGATCTAAATTAAATTTGTCACATAAGTCTATAAACCATGAAATTGTTGGAAAATGTGTCCCAAAAAGTGAATCGTCAAGCTGTTGACGGTTGAGCAACCAAGTATTGTAATTGATTTGTTAATAAATAAAAAATATTTGGCATTTTCATCATAAGCTTTCATCTTCTAATGAACTCCGTTGTTATGATGAAGTCCTTAGGACTATTTAGATTCGATAAAGAGAGGATTTATCGATTAGTCCTTAAAACTGTTCACGACCAAATGATAGGCTGTTAATAAGGATGACAGCTTCTATCGAGCATAGGTCGCTGTAGGCCATATGGGTTGGTTGTCCTCTTAACCAAAAAATGTGGAGACACTGGTATGGCATACAGGTGAGATGTAAGGGTACATCATCATTGAACGTGACCAACTCCAGAGCATTCTGCTGTCGAGAATGTCTCTGATGGGATATAGGTATAAGTATCCCTTAGACTTGAGATCACCTCAGTGACTTGCAAGCAACTCACTGTGCTTTGGTACTGGACTAACTGAATTTCTAATTCAGGGATGGAAGGCTTCTGGGCATAGTCAAGTACTTGCGAAGTCAGAGTGTGATCGAGATGGGATTGACCACTCCAAGAGTTGGAGAAGAATGAGTCGCTGTATTTCAATTTAGCAAAACCTTGGCCAGGGTAATCTATCAGATGGATTTGATATTTTAAAATACAATGTGGACAACCTGATCAGAGTTGACAGTTGAGCTCTGGGGTGTCCTATGATCATTTTGGTCAAGGGGATGAATTATATGAAAACTATATCCGCATGGGTTCTAAGGATGTTGTTCTACACATTCGACCTATCCGGTCGTCGGGTATCATTGCTAGATGGTCACTTCGATTGGTATAAGAATTTATTCCTATGCTACCGGCTTAGGTTCGGACCTATGAGGTCACACACATTAGAGTTCATGATCCGATCGGATGGTTGATCAACGATTAAGAATCGTTCTAGGGTTAAATAATCAATACGATTGACATTTAACCCAGTGCAAGTGTTGCAGGAGGATCGATTGGCAATTTGATTGCTAATTGGCTTAATTTAATTAAGCCAATGGGCTGAGATTAAGTCTAATTAAATATGATTTAATTAGATTTATTTTGAACTTGATTGGATCAAGTCCAATTGGTTTATTGGATAAGCCAAGTGCAAGGAAAAACTAGTCCTAGTTCAACTAGGACTTGGGTCAATCTAATTTCTAATTTGATTAGAAAATTAAATCAGATTTAAATCTAATTTAATCTGACTAAATTAAGTTATTAATTAGATTAAGACCTATTTTAATTGGGTTGATCTAATTTTGATTTGATTTGATTTGAGAAATCAAATTAAAACAAGTCATGAGACAGAATCCTAGTAGGACTAGGATTCCACCTTGCGCCACATAAGCCTTCTCCATGCCCTCTCTCTTATTCAATGCCAATCTCCACTTATTTTGTATGACAAAAGCTCTCTCTCAGATCTCTCCCACGTTCACAAAAGGTCTCCTCTCTTCTTTCTTACATGGAAGGTGGTTTTGATCAAATCTAAAAGGAATAAGTTTGGATTTCGAATTCTATGAGATAGAGTTTTAGAAATCCAAAACTCTTTCAATTTTGCACCGAATTTATCCAAATTTATTTTGGAATTTTTGTAGCTTTTAGGGTTTACATTGTGCACCCTTTTCTATTGATCCATCCATAAAAATATGAAGGAGGTGCTCAAGAGTTGGGCGTCCCTTTACTTGCCATGTTTGGATAAGCCTTGACTAGGTGTTTGATCTAGACAAGGACTCTATCATATCTCTCTATATAGGATGAGTTTCTTTGTGAAATTTTAGGCAGAGATAGATATTTGAGAGACCTTTGTGCCATCCAAAAATCAGAGAGAAATACCTTTGGGTCGTGGAGATGTAAAAGATGCAAGTTAGGGCATTTAGAGAGAAAAAACGTGAAGAAGAAGAGGGTCTTCTTCTAGGGTTTTTGTTTTCATATCTTTCCTCCCTCCATCTTGAGTTTCCTGAGAGTGTCTCAGATCTGAAACTCCTCCTTCTACTTTTCATCTTTGGAAGAGTCCAAATCAAGAAGAAGGAGGCACCTGATCAACCATCAAAGAAGGATCAGCGCAGTACTAGCATACTGTGCTGATTTCCTGAAGCAGGACTTCTGATCGAGATTCGTGGGCTCGTGTGGATGACTCCTAGAGGCCGGACGTATGTGCGGCTTGCAACATCATCCTTAAGCCCAGATCAGCGAGGTTAGAGCATCTAACTTGCAAGGTAATAGATCTGATCTATTATTTAATACATACATTAGATGTAGCTAGTATAGAAACATGTTGATATGATCAACATGTAGTTCATACTATATTTATATATATTTTAATTTTTGATTTAATGCTATGTAATAATCATGTAATAGGATCTTAGATCTAGGGATTTTCTGATCTTAGAAAATAAATTTTGATTTATTTTAGTCTTCCGCTGTATGATCTTGAAAAAGTTTCAAGATCTAACCCTGAAACCCTAGATCTGGTTCCTACAGAAATTTCATATCCAAGATTCGATCATAAATCGATAACACTTTATCAAAAACAAAAATGCATCAAAATCATCAATGAAATATCAATCAGAAAAACTAATTTTGACATAGTTCGAACTGGATCTAATCCATATCACAAAAATAACATGAAATTTGATTGAATCTATCAAGGGTGGCTTTGATACCACTGTTAGATTGCGGTAATACAGCAAAATATAGATTTCAAAATTTTTTAACATACATACAATAATGAAAACTATGTTTAACAATTAAACTCATCCATCGAAACTCAAAAACCCTAGGAACCCCTTGACGATTACAATCAAAAAAAAATAAAAACATGCATATGAGGAGAAGACCAAAAGTTATATACCACCATGAAGATCATGAACTGATAATTTTGAGAACTCCATGAGATTCCAAAGTAGAAGGCCTCCAACGGTGATCCACACAAGATTGATCAAGGCCCTTCCCAACTCATCATGGTGCTGCAGCCTTCTTCGCAAGTACATTGCCGATTGTCCTTCACAAGAACATGATGCACCATTACTTGTATGCCTTCATGACCTCCACTAAGACCTCTCTAGGAACCCTTTTCCAAAGTATCAAACTACACTCTAATTAGATTTTATGTTCAACACATGAACAATCTGATTTTTAGGACAAGTATCTCATACTTTCCTTTTTCCTTTCTCTCTTCCTTTCTATTTTTCTCTTCCTTTTCCTTTCTATTTTTACTTCATATTTTCACCACCTCTTCCTTATCTAATCTCACATCCGAAACAAATTTTAGATGAATTTTATGCCATATGAGGCACCCCTTAAATAAAGGATGAAGGGGCACCACACAAGACATCAAGGGGCACCAACTCTTGGCATCCCAACTCCCTTACACGCTCCATATTAATTTTTTCATGTATCCCATGGGTTAAGGCATAGAATAGGAAGAGTTTAACAAGTATAAGGACTCCTCCTCTATGTAGAAAAATTTGGACACCAAAATATGGCGTGTGGAAAGGGAGAACGTGGAAATACCAAGAGTCCATGACAAGGTGGACTCTTCCATATCCAAAGCATAAATAAATGACTTTCATTTATTTGTGGCATTAAAACTCCATTCCAGAGAAGCATTCTTCCTTCTCTTTTGCACCCATAATCTCAAGAGACATCTAATGTCATGAGGATTTAAGAAATGCATGGAGAATATGAAAGCAAATAAGAGTCCAATGTAAAATGGACTCTCCATTTTCAACGCCAAAAACAAGAGACGTCCCACATTTATTTTTTGCATGGAGTTTCTTCCAAGAGAAGGTCTCCATCTCCTCTTCCATCCCCATATTATCTCAAGGCATCATCACATGGCACACAAAATTAAGGGACATGTGGATCATGTAAGAAAATTAAGATAAGTAAAGGAGAAGGACTCTTCTCCTCAACTTCCCAAAATAAATGTGACACCCATAATTCTTTGGCGTGTGGTTTTAGGCATGGAGGAGGTTGGTTCAATATGGAACACTTCTACAAAACTAGATAAAATCAATCAATTAATTAAATGCTTCAAACCTAATCACATTAGGTTAAGGCAACAAGACTAGGTTAGCACAAACACCTTTGCACTGAACCCAATTGGGAACTTGGGTTAATTCATGTGCTAGCAATTTAATTAACCCATTAAATTTATAATAAATTCATATTAATTGAATCAAGATCAAATTTTTATTGTGTGTGATCTATTGAATTTCAAATCTAGCCAGCAGTGGATCCAAACTCTCGAGAAAACCCTAATCCTATTGGATTAGGTCAGCTCAAGAGTCGCAATCAACTTAGACTCTTTCTAATTAATTTTAGAATTAAACTTTTCTAATTTTATCAAATCCACAAGTCAAGATTGACGTCTAGTAATGTGTCATGACTATCTGAAGGATTTAAAATTTAGTAGAAATATCAAAATTATCCTTCCATGGTGAGGTACCATGCAATTCAATCCTTCAATCACACAACATCCCAGAAAGGCCATAGGTATGGAAATATATCAAACTCAGATACCTAGCTATATATATCTCAATCTAATGATGATTATGACTCAATTGATGAACCAGTAGAAATTATTTGTACTGTTCATCCTTGCTCTAGCCAGAGACTCTCAGATTCACCATCCTATGAGATCACATAAGATGTTCTTTCCTTCTACAAGGAGTGACCAATTTTTTGTTGACCATTCACAACCTCCATGCATATTTTACCACACCCAAAATATGCCACACATATTTTGAAGTGGTGTTCTAGAGAATAAACCAAAGTAAGGGTCCATGCACATAAGGTACCATGATAATCTCAGGTCAAAAGATCACATGCACCACTCCCACTGAAGAACCATCTGCTAACATGCTGTAAAGCTCCATCAGATATTCTTTTGTAGGTCAGTTCAGTGAACTCAATCTCTAATAAGCACCTACATCCTTGTATTACTATCACCACACAAGTGGTTGTGAGATCAACCACCCTCTCCATCGAGCATACATAGGATGACTCATCTTATCAGAGTCATTGATCTCCGACTCGATAATCTAATAATTGAAAATATTTTAGATTGAAGCTATCAAGATTTTAGATCTCACTGGCATGATCTCATCAAGACCCTAAAATCATTATCCTAATTTATGAGATTTATCATAATCATATAAAAATGATACAGCAAATGATAAAATATAATACCTCATATAAATAAAATAACTAATATCATGCAAATGAACAGAAAGATAATGAAGAAATATCCCATCGCATCCTATGCGATTGGTTTGTAGGGCACAATTCTTTTCGATAGTTGTTAGAAAATAACTAGTACTAAGCGTGATCATATGAGAGATCACTTGAATTTTTATTCAATCGTCAGTGATAGTCTCAATGCTGTAGTTGTGTGAATGGTCTTTTGATCTGAGATTGTACTACTGCTCGCAATGAGGTTACTGAAGTTTGACTGACACATAAACATGGGTCTTAATGAGCCTTTGTAGTGGATGTTGGCAACAGTTGGTCTACTATAGGAGTAGGGTGCACATCAAGATGGAATCTATCAACCTTGATAGAGAGGAGTAGTCTTATGAAATTTGAAAGGCTAAGTCTAAAAATCTATGGCCATAGTAGTGTAATTGATGGAAAAGAGTTTCCAAAAGAATTACATTTGGACATGAGCTAATCGAATCTTTCATATGACTGATGTTAAGATTTGACGATTTATCCATGACCTGCCATCAAGTCGGGACTCATAATAGAGGGACTGAATTATATATTAACTACACCTAGAGGTTCATTTCAGTTTTACTGGATTGTCACTATATACTACTAGGTGTCACTAGTGGATTGTGAGAGCTCACAAAGATTGTTCTGGATCAACAATTCTTGATGTGTCAGAGTGAAAATATTCCGATCCATTGAAAAAAGTTTTAATGATACTTTGATAGAGATCATTGTATATCTCACTATCAGATAGAATTGAATCTATAGGATCATACAACAAAGAGATTAGATCTGGAATTAGCAATTGAGCTTATAAAGTGTCAATTGAGTTTAGAGAAATCCGATTGGGTTCAAGGTAACCTTGCTAGCATATGATTGGATCCAATTCCTCTTTCTGTTTAGATTTCTTATTAATAAGATAATTCAAACTTAATTATATGCTAATAACCTATATGAATAAGATTTATTTGACTTCAATTGTTGGGTGTCTAATATTTTGGATCAATTGAATTAGGGTACAAATTTCTAATTAATTTTTTTTGATAGTTATTATGGGGTGCCACCTTGATTTGATCATGTTGGGCGTGTCCTATGATTAGAGAGCCTTTTAATCTGATATGGGGTATCTCTTGGGTGCAAAAGAGGGCGTGTTTAATTATGTGTAAGGGCTTCAAGAGTTGACGCCTAATAGGATTCCTAATATAAGTTACATAACTTAAGTTATTAGAAAACCTAATACAAATAGAACTTATATTATGAGATTGAATAGGATTCAATCCTCATTCTTATTTAAAGGGACCTTCCCTAAGGTCCCTAGAGCATCCAAATCAGCAGCCATCCATGCCTCAAAGGTCCCCCCATGCCCTCTCTTCCTCTCCCTTCTCCTTCTCCCTTGGCGTCCTTATGCCATAGCTCTTTGGGTGTCCTCTCTTCTCCTCCATGCCAAAGTTGGTTGGGCATCCCTCCTTACTAGTTTTCACCTGCTAGTACAGCATAATTCAAGAGGAGAAAGGTAAGAGAAGAAGAGAAGAAGAAGATCAAAGAAAGAGATCAAGTGTTGATCACGATCCAGGCTTCGTTCAGATTCAGCAGACTGAATTTTCTTAGAGAAGAAAATTTAATTTGAAGAGGACTATTTCAAGCTGATCCTGAGTGGATACCTATAGAGGCTAGACACTTGTACAGCTTGAAAAAAATCTCTTCTCTTCCAAATCTAGATTTGAAGAAAAAAAATTATGAAACAAGTATGTGATTTGATCACAATCTGAATTTCAGCATATGTCAATTTCAGTATATGAACTAGATCCTTATGGTTTTATATTTTTATGCATGCATGATTGAGATTAAAAGTATTTTAATCTTATATTTGATTATGATATTTAGAAAATAAAATTTTGAAATACACATGCATGCCCCAAACCTCGAATTCCAACATTAGATGCAACTACTTTTCATACAATGTATCATATACACAATCTTAAGATTTTGTAAAAAGTAAATTTTTTTTTTACATTCATCTTCATGGGATATAGTCACAATGGCATCCCTACACATCATAAAAGGACCCAATTGAATGAAAAAAAGAGAGATCCAATCTCTATTGCCTCCTATGATCGGACGGCCTAGTGACAAATCCGATCTGATTACTTCGCTACTCAGATCATCTAATCTAAATAATTTAAATCTAATATAAATTATTTTAGATCTAATTATTATATTTTGATCATATCAAAATCAGATAATAATCATCATTAATAAATTTCACATGGTTCAATTTAAAATCGGATTCTGTAAGGATCAGCACAACCTAGGATAACCTTATATCAATTTGTGTGATCAGATCTATAACTAATTTCAGATCTAAATATCATATATTAGATCTAATATAAATTAAATTATAGGTCTATATACATATAATATCATGTCATATCGAATCGTGGCTATGATACTACTATTAAAATGCACAGGGGTTTCATGCATATATGTCAAAAATTTTACAGTAAAAAATATTAAATTAAACTATTTGATCTATAAATATATATATATATAATCTGATATTAAAACTCTTATAAATTGATCTATGATATAAATTTATATGCATAAAATCTGAATTTAAAATAACAAACATGTGAACCAAAATCAACATTCAGTAATAGATCTAATCTACTACTATTAGGATTTCAAATTCAATGCCTGAGTGTGGATAGTCGAACTCTATGATCCAGATTATAGATCTAAAAGTTTTCTCTAGTTGTTCACAGTCGTACAAGCATCTGACCTCTACAGATGGTCCACACGAAGTCCTCAGACCGATCAGCCCTACGTGGGAGTGCTAGCTCACGTAGTCGGCTTTAGATGGTAGATCTGATTTGATCTCCTTCTTCGATCATCTCAAATCTTTTCAATGTTGAAGATGGATTAGAGGAGGATGCTGGATGGTAGAGAAAAATTTGATGAAGACTTTCCTCTCTTTGATTTTTTTCTCACCCTGAAATCTTAGAATAGTTCTAGGTCTCTCACTCGAGAGGAGATCGGTCTCCTCTTTTGTTCATGCCAAAGAAGATAGAAGCCCACCCAAACCTCACACCCTAAGAAAGGTATTCAGCCCCTCTTTCTCTCTGGTATTTGATGGTGAAAGTCTTATAGTTTTTGGCACACAAAAATGAAGGCTTTTCATGATTGTCGCACACATGGGATTAGATAGGATAAGGGCTGGAGTTTGTTGCAATTCAAATCATTTTGAATTTCAATTTAACTCTAACTTTTTCTCACTTTTATCTAACTTAAAGAGAGACCTACCAGAGGATTTTGGATATGGAAAACATATGGGAGCTCCTCTTTTTTATCACGCAAATCAGGCTCCTTCACAAGGCATCGACGAGTGGGATGATAGGGATAGGTTTTTGAGTTTAAATTTAAACCTTTTGAATTCAATTTAAAACAAACCTAATCCACTCCAAAGAGGGTGACAAAAAAAAGTTTAGCTTTAGGTTTTCTCACACACAAACTGGTTTAGTGTGATGAGAAAAAGGGTGAGTCTTTTTGGGTGGCGCAAGGGAGAGAGTCCCATTCATTTGGGACTTTAAGGTTTAACCAATTGAATTTCTTTCAAATCCAATCCAATTAGATCCAACTAAAATATGATGAATCTAATATAATTAGGCTCCAATAATCTCAATTAAATTTGATCAAATCAATAAATTAATTAAGCCATAGATCATATCAAATCAGGATCATTTCTCCCTTACCAATTAGGTCATCTCATAACCTAACTAGACCTGACCTGATTGAATCCAATTCAATCAGACTTGATCCAGAATTTAATGCTCAATCAAATTGAGTTAATTAGTGATCTAGTCACTAATTAATCCTTCAATAATGATAGAGTCTCAGTCTAGTGGGACTCTTCACCAGAGTCTCCATCCAGTGGGACTCTTCAGTAGAGTCTCCGTCCAGTGGGACTCTTCACCAGAGTCCCAGTCTAGTGAAACTCTTCAAATTAGCCATCTGATCAGAGAGAAACTTCTAATATATATGATTTTATAGGTTCAAACCTAAGCCAGTAGCACTGAAATAGATTTTTGTAGCAATCGGAGTAACTATCTAGCAATAATACCCGACATTCAGATTAAAAATTCAGGTAGTCCGACACCAAAGCATAGTGAGTTGCTTGCAAGTCATCATGGTGATCTCAAGTCAGAGGGACACTTATACCCATATCCCTTCGAAGTGACTCTTGACAGTAGAGTGCTCCGAAGTTAGTCACATTTAGTAAAATATACTCCTATATTTCACCTGCATACCATACCAGCATCTCCACGCTCCTTAGTTAAGAAGACAACCAACCTATATGGTACACAACGACCTACACTTGATATGTCTATCATCCTAGTAATAGCATATCATTTGGTCGCGAACTCATTTAAGGACTAAATGATAAATCTTCTTTTATCGATTTAAAATAATCCTAAAAACTTTCATCATAACACAGAAGTTCGATATAGAAGATGTACAAATTTATGATAAAAAATTATCAAATAAATATTTTATTAATTAATTTATATACAATTATATCAATTAGTACAACCATCAACAGACTGACGATTGGCTTTGAGATATATTTTCCAACAATATGCACTGGGTGTAGGCCGATACTCTCTTACCTTAGGGTTTGGTGCTGTTCAACTTGTTGGAGCATGATCTCAGCTTCTCCCACGGACCTTGGGTGCAGCAAAACCAGCAACGAATAGATCTAGAGACATCTGGACACGATCCAAGGCCCTTGACGAAATTAGCCTGGTTGCTGTCTTCTTCATCAGCCTTTCATTCCAGATGAAGGATGCCTCTGAAACCACCTCTAAAAAATCCAAGATCTGGTACCCAACTAGATCAGACCTGGATCAAGGTCCTCCAATTTGTAGATCTTGAATTGGGATATTCTAGATAGGGAAGAAGATAGATGGAGACAGACCTCGCAGATCTGTCCTGCTGCAGCCTTTCTTGTAGATATGTTGATGAAGATCTCACCCATGCCTCAAACGACCTCAGATCAACTCCAGATCTGAGAGAAACTTGTACCAACCTCTTCTCAAGAGATTTCAGGTCCTAGACCTGGTGTTTGGGCACCTACAAGAGAGGGGAGAGCAGATCTGGTAGGCAGCTGCAAGGGGAAAGGGGCTTGCGCCTCCCCTTCTTCTCTTTCCTTTTATGGACTGGCGACAAGAAACCCTAGGGTTTCTTGCTCCTGGTGCATGGAAGATTGCTGGAGAGAGAGGGAGAAGAGAGAGAGAGAGACTTGGGAGAAAGAGTTTTCTATTTTCTTGGCTTTAATCAAACCTATACACAGTACATGTATATATAAACACAGGGTCAAGTGACCCAAATCCAAAACTCCCTTGACCAACTCTATGGGAGATTAGGTTAACCCAAGCTCATGTACACCCATGACTCGACCTGATCTCACCTATCCTGGACCCAGATCTGGCCCATAAAGAGTTGGTCCCTTGAGGCCCACATAACCTAGACCTCAAGAACCCGAAAGGCCCACAGCCTTTCAACCTAGGGCCCAACTAGCCCTAGAGCCTCCATGAAGCCCTCATGAATGATGGACCTTGGCCTTAGTCTTGGTCCTCTGGGCCTTGGGCACACCACCTGGATCATAACAATCTCTACCTTGGTGTCCCAAGGCCTCAACCAGTTCCACTCTGTCCTTGCGACTGTAGACCCATTTGCAGCCAATGGGCCTCTTCCCCTGTGGTAACTGCACCAATCGCCACGTCTGGTTCTGGTGGAGAGACTGCATCTCCTCAGACATCGCCTGGACCCACCGCTCTCTGTCCTGGCTCTCAGTAGCCTCCTGATACATATATGGGTCTCCATTCACTATCACCAAGGCATATGACAGTGTCTCCTCGAAGTCATATCGGTCCGGTTGCCTGATGGTCCTCTTAGGCTTATGTAGGGCAACACCGATATCAGTCCTCGATCCAGCTCGCTCCTGCTGGACCTCTCCACCTCGATCATCCATCCGAGTCCTCTCCACCTATGGAGACACCTTAGGTAGGTTCTCCACCTGAATGTCATGTCCTCCAGTAGTACCTGCAAGAGGCAAAATCAAAGAGGTAAGCTGTCTAGCAGCGCCCTGCTGGACCTGCTCCTACTGCTCCTCCATGCCTGCTCGCCTCCGTAAGACTGACTCCTCATCAAAAGTCACATCCTGACTAATGATGACCTTCTTTTCCAAGGGATCCCACAGCCTGTATCCCTTGACTCCTCGCGGATAGCCTAGAAACACCGTCTTGAGTGATCTGGCGTCTAGCTTGCTCTGCTCACCAGCTCCAATGTGCACATAGACCATGCACCCAAATACCCATAGATGGCCCAGCCCAACTGTCCTCCCAGACCACACCTCCTCTGGAAGCCTGCCATCCAACCTGGTGTGAGGTGACCGATTGACCAAGTAACCCGCTACGTCAACTGTGTCAACCCAGAACTCCTTTGGAAGCCCTGCCTGCAGCCTCATGCATCGTGCCTTTTCTAAAAGTATTTTGTTCATCCTCTCGGCCATCCCATTCTACTGTGGAGTCCCCTTAACTGAGAAGTGTCTCCTGATCCCACACTCCTCACAGTAGTCCTGGAACTCTCCTGATCCCACGCTTCTCCCCTGCTCCTTCTCCACCTCAACTCTCCAGATCTTCAACTTGGTGAAGACCTCTGACTTCTCTCTCATGAAGTAAATCTAGAGCTTCCTTAAGAAATCATCAATCAGGGTCATGAAGTATCTGGCCCCATTCCTAGCTAAAACTGGGGCTGGTCCCCACACATCCGTGTGTACTAACTCCAGAGGGGCTGCACTGCGGGCTGTACTGATGGTGAACTGAACTCTCCTCTGCTTTCCCATCTGGCAAGGCTCACAGATCTCTCCTGTAGCACCATCCTCTAGATCAGAGATGAGTCCTCTCCTGCTCAACTCCCTCAGCCCCCTATCACCCATGTGGCCTAGGCGGTAGTGCCACATCCTGTAAGTCCCCTCCTGGTCCTGTGCTGCAGCTGCTGCATCAGACTCTCCGGTCCCCAAAGATCCCTCCATGCGATAGAGGTTATTGTCCAACCTCCTGCCTCTCATCACCACTATAGCTCCATAGGAGATGTTCAGTACTCCGCTTCTAGCCCTACTGCTGAAGCTGTATCCACTGCGCTCCAAGTAACCAAGTGACACCAGATTTTTTTCCAGCTCCGGGATGTACTTTACATTTATCAATGTCCTCACAATCCCATCAAACATCCTCACCCTGACTGTCCCTATCCCAGCCACCTTGCAAGGATGATTGTTGCCTAGAGTCACTGATCCCTCATCTGTCTTGGTGTATGTCGCAAACCAAGACCTGTGTGGTGTGTAGTGATGTGAGCATGCAGAGTCTAGTGTCCACTCCTCTGTGTAATGCCTGTGACCATCTGATACCACAAGTAGATCATCCTCCACCTGCTGCCTAGCAACTGCACTCACTGATTCTGAGCCACTTCTTTCTCCCTTCTTGCTCTTCCATAGTGGACATTCTTGCATGAAGTGCCCGAACTCGTTGCACTTGAAGCATTTCACCTCTTTCTTTCCCTTCCTGGACTTGGACCACCCCATGGACTTGCTTTTGCCTCTGCCTCTACCTGTCCTCTCCCCTACTACCAAACCCTCCTGGGGAGCCCGATCTCTGGTCAACTTTTTCCTCTGCTCATTAGACCTCAGCACCGAGACCATGTCCTCATATTCCAGAGTCTCCTTGCCGTAGAGCAATGTAGTCACCAAAGAATCATATGATCATGGGAGCGAACACAAAAGCAACAGGGACTTGTTCTCCTCATCCAGCTTCACTCTGATATTCATCAACTCCGTGCACAACTGGTCGAACCTCTGAATGTGGCCAATCACATCAGATCCCTCCTGCATCCGAAGATTGTACAACCTCTTCTTCAGCATCATCTTGCTGCACATATTCTTCCCCATATACATGGTGTGCAACTTCAACCAAAGGCCCTTCGGGGTCTTTTCTTCTAGCACCGAATACAATGCTGCATTTGCCAAACATCCTCTGATCACCGAGCATGCTTTCTTCTCCAATGATGCCCACTGTCTATCTGTCATTCCCTCAGGCTTCTCATCCGAAGCCTGATCCAGATCTGCTTGCACCAAAAGATCCTCCACCCGAATTTTTCACATGAAAAAATTTCCCTTGCCATCAAACTTCTCGAACTCGACCTTCATATTGCTTCCCATGACTGGATCCAAGCCAAACAAGCAATATAAAATCAAGAAGTGTAGAATATACCTTGATGGTACCTTGCTGAAAATTTTCAGCACTTGAGATCTTCAACTTCTCGCACTTGGAACCGCTTCCTCACCATCATAGCTCTGATACCAACTATTGGAGCATGATCCTAGCTCCTCCCATGGATCTTGGGTGTAGCAGAACCAGCAACGAATAGATCTGGAGTCGTCTGGACACGATCCAAGGCCCTTGACAAAATCAGCCTGGTTGCTATCTTCTTCATCAACCTTTCGTTCCAGATGAAGGACGCCTCTGAAACCACCTCTAAAAAATCCAAGATCTAGTACCCAACCAGATCAGATCTGGACCGAGGTCTTTCAATTTGTAGATCTCAAATTGAGATATTCTAGATAGAGAAGAAAATAGATGGAGACAGACCTCGTAGATCTGTCTTGCTGCAGCCTTTCTAGTAGATTTGTTGATGAAGATCTCACCCACACCTCAAACGACCTCAGATCAACTCCAGATCTGAGAGGGACTTGTACCAACCTCTTCTCAAGAGATTTTAGGTCCTAGACCTGGTGTTTGGGCACCTGCAAGGGAGGGGAGAGCAGATCTGGTAGGTGGCTGCAAGGGGGAAGGAGCTTGCGCCTCCCCTTCTTCTCTTTCCTTTTATGGACTGGCGGCAAGAAACCCTAGGGTTTCTTGCTCCTGGTGCATGGAAGATTGCTGGAGAGAGAGGGAGAAGAGAGAGAGAAACTTAAAAGAAAGAGTTGTCTATTTTCTTAGCTTTAATCAAACCTATACACAGTACATGTATATATAAACACAGGGTCAAGTGACCCAAACCCAAAACTCCCTTTACCAACTCTATGGGAGATTAGGTTAACCCAAGCCCATGTACACCCATAACTTGACCTAATCTCACCTATCCTAGGCCCAGACCTGGCCCATAAAGAGTTGGTCCCTTGAGGCCCACATAACCTAGACCTCAAGAACCCGAAAGGCCCACAGCCTTTCAACCTAGGGCCCAACTAGCCCTAGAGCCTCCATGAAGCCCACGTGAATGATGGACCTTGGCCTTAGTCTTGGTCCCCTGGGCCTTGGGCACACCACCTGGGTCATAACACAACTTATGTCAAATGTTTGCATACTGACAAGCTTGGACCATGGTCCGATAAGTGTTATTTTATGGGATATCCAAAAGAAACTAAAGGGTATTACTTCTATCTTGCTAAAGAACAAAAACTATTTGTTAGTAATAAGGCAATTCTATTAGAAAAGAAGTTCCTTAGTGAAGGAACTGACGCCTCTAAGATTGAACTTGATGAAGTTCAATCGATAGAAGAACCGACACAAACAAATAGAAATATAGAACCAGATATGATAATATCAAATTTAGAGCCCATTGTGTTGGGAAATGTATCCCAAAAAGTCAATCGTCAAGCTGTTGATGGTTGAGCAACCAAGTATTGTAATTGATTTGTTAATAAATAAAATATATTTAGCATCTTCATCATAAGCTTTCATCTTCTAATGAACTCTGTTGTTATGATGAAGTCCTTAGGACTATTTAAGTTCGATAAAGAGAGGATTTATCGATTAGTCCTTAAAACTGTTCACGACCAAATGATAAGCTGTTAATAAGGATGACAGTTTCTATCGAGCATAGGTCGCTGTAGGCCATATGGGTTGGTTGTCCTCTTAACCAAGGAGTGTGGAGACACTGGTATGGCATACAGGTGAGATGTAAGGGTACATCATCATTGAACGTGACCAACTCCAGAGTATTCTGCTATCGAGAATGTCTCTGATGGGATATAGGTATAAGTGTCACTTAGACTTGAGATCGCCTCACTGACTTGCAAGCAACTCACTGTGCTTTGGTGCTGGACTAACTAAATTTCTAATTTAGGGATGGAAGGCTTCTGGGCACAGTCAAGTACTTGCGAAGTCAGAGTGTGATCGAGATGGGATTGACCACCCCAAGAGTTGGAGAAGAATGAGTCGCTGTATTTCAATTTAGCAAAACCTTGGCCAGGGTAATCCATCAGATGGATTTGATATTTTAAAATACAATGTGGATAACCTGATCAGAGTTGACAGTTGAACTCTGGGGTGTCCTATGATCATTTTGGTCAAGGGAATGAATTATATGAAAACTATATCCGCATGGGTTCTAAGGATGTTGTTCTACACATTCGACCTATCCGGTCGTCGGGTACCATTGCTAGATGGTCACTTCGATTGGTACAGAAATTTATTTCTGTGCTACCGGCTTAGGTTTGAACCTATGAGGTCACACACATTAGAGTTTATGATCTGATCGGATGGTTGATCAATGATTAAGAATTGTTCTAGGGTTAAATGATCAATACGATTGACATTTAACCCAGTGCAAGTGTTGCAGGAGGATCGATTAGCAATTCGATTGCTAATTGGCTTAATTTGATTAAGCCAATGGATTGAGATTAAGTCTAATTAAATATAATTTAATTAGATTTAGTTTGGACTTGATTGGATCAAGTCCAATTGGTTTATTGGATAAGCCAAGTGCAAGGAAAGCCTAGTCCTAGTTCAACTAGGACTTGGGTCAATCTAATTTCTAATTTGATTAGAAAATTAAATCAGATTTAAATTTAATTTAATCTGAATAAATTAGATTCTTAATTAGGTTAAGACCTATTTTAATTAGGTTGATCTAATTTTGGTTTGATTTGGTTTGAGAAACCAAATTAAAACAAGTCATGAGATAGAATCCTAGAAAGACTAGGATTCCACCTTGCACCACATAAGCCTTCCCCACGCCCTCTCTCTTATTCAACGCCAATCTCCACTTATTTTGTGCAACAAAAGCCCTCTCCCAGATCTCTCCCACATTCACAAAAGGTCTCCTCTCTTTTTTCTTACATGAAAGGTGGTTTGGATCAAATCAAAAAGGAATAAGTTTGGATTTCGAATTCTATGAGATAGAGTTTTAGAAATCCAAAACTCTTTCAATTTTGCACCGAATTTATCCAATTTTTTTTTGAAATTTTTGTGGATTTTAAGGTATATATTATACACCCTTTTCTAGTGATCCATGCATGAAAATATGGAGGAGGTGCTCAAGAGTTGGGTGCCCCTTAACTTGCCATGTTTGGATAAGCCTTGACTAGGTATTTGACCTAGAAAATGACTCTATAATATCTCTCTATATAAGATGAGTTTCTTCATGAAATTTTAGGAGAAGATAGAGATTTGAGTTTCCTTTGTGTCATATAAAAATCAAAGAGAAAGACCTTTGGGTCGTGGAGATATAAAAGATGCAAGTTAGGATGTCTAGAGAGAAAAATGTGAAGAAGAAGAGGGTCTTCTTCTAGGGTTTTTTGTTTTCATATCTTTCCTCCCTCCATCTTGAGTTTCCTGAGAGCATCTCAGATCTGAAACTCCTCCTTTTACTTTCTATCTTTGAAAGAGTCCAAATCAAGAAGAAGGAGGTATCTGATCAACCATCAAAGAAGGATCAGCGCAGTACTAGCATACTGCGCTGATTTCTTGAAGCAAGACTTCTGATCGAGATTCGTGGGCTCGTGTGGACGACTCCTAGAGGCCGGACGCGTATGCGGCTTGGAACATCATCCTCAAGCCCAGATCAGTGAGGTTAGAATGTCTAACCTGCAAGGTAATAGATCTGATCTATTGTTTAATACATACATTAGATGTAGTATAGAAGCATATTGATATGATCAACATGTAGTTCATGCTGTATATATATATATATATTAATTTTTGATTTAATACTATATAATAATCATGTAATAGGATCTTAGATCTAGGAATTTTTTAATTTTAAAAAAATAAATTTTGATTTATTTTAGTCTTTCGCTGTATGATCTTGAAAAAGTTTCAAGATCTAACCCTGAAACCTTAGATCTGGTTCCTACAATTGGTATCAGAGCCTAGGTTCTTTATTACATGATTATTTATACATGCTTAGATTATTTCTTAGATTAGATCTAATTTATAATCTGATTATTAAATCTAAAATTAAAATTTTAGATCAATCACGAACTGCAAGGTTGTCCTGCTGTAAGGTTTACCCCTTACAGTGCAAAGGTTGTCCTAGTTTGTGTAGATCTATCTTTAATCATAAATTTATTAGATATGATCTAGATTAAATTTATGATTTATTAGATTTAAAAGATGTTTAAATCTGAAATAAAATCTCTTTGTTAATAATTTTTGTGCAAAGAAATTGTTTAAAGTTGAAATTGTTTCAATTACATGAACCTGTTTAGATTAGATCTAAAGTAGTTTCATGTTTATTTCACTTGCATCTTGATTATGAATCAAACATGAAATATGGTTGGTAGAATCATATTGTAAAATTGTTTTACAAATATGAAAATTATTTTTTGAAAAGCCGAACCCAACCCTCAGCCCAAAACTTAATTAAGAATTAAGAAGTTGTTTGATTAGGTTCTAGGATTGTGAATTGAAGAACCTAAGACACAAACCATAACACATTGGGTTATTGGGTTATTGGGAATTAGGTCCATTAATTGGGTTAGACCTATGGTTAGATTAAAGATGGACTTAATTAGAGAATTGACTAAATCTAATCAATTATTGTCTTAGATTAGGTCAAGGATTCTCTAGATCAATTACAATAGTTGTAGTTGGTCAAGTCCATGTCTTTAATGAGAACCAAATGGACTTGATTCTTGGCTAAGTGGTCTAGCATGAACTGTTAGGTTGATCTAATCGAAACTAATTAAACCAGTTGGTGTCTAAGGTAAACCAGATCGGTGGTTTTTAATTGGAAGCCCGCTTACCTGGCCATTTCTGATGGTGTCTAAGGCAAGCTTTGGCAGACCCTCCCACTGATCGAACTTACCTGGCCTCTTGGTGAAATTATATTTTGATCGGATCACTTGACTATTCGAGCTGACACTTGTCAGCTAGGTAAATCAGTGTGACTGATTTAGGTGCTCCTAGACCAGCCCTTTTTATGGTCTCCCTTAAGCTGACTTGGTGAAGCCAGTGGGAGGATCAAGATAAGCTGGTTCATCTGACCTTATCCTCTAAATTATTTAAATCTTCTAAAATTATTAGGTCCTTAAAATGACAAAGTTATGGAGATAACTGAGTCATAGCCTCCCATTAAGGTGTTTGATAATGAGTCCATTAACTCAATAATCATTGCAGACCCAAAGGCCTGGTGCTTGTTGACTAATGAAATTATCACTCATCATATGATGACTTGGAAGTGTCTCTCTAATGGTGGTTAGGTGAGCCAACCAAAGTTGGGCTTAATCATTCTTTGGTTAAATACACCAAGTATGATCATGTTAATGGTTGGACCTAACCGGATCCTTACAGTGGAGGCCAAAGCCTACTGATTAGGTTTCTGGGGCAAAATTAAAATTACTAAAAATTATTTAGAGAAATAATTAGTTATGAACCTACCCTTAGATGTACATGGATTGACCAACCAAAGTTGGGCTTGTGTGCAGTCTAAGTGGATTCTAGTACCCGCTAAGGAATTAGGGTAATTCCTCGAGTTGGAGGTAGAGGCTACCAATTCGAATAAAATAGTGCGAGAAACCTTTTGATTAAAGTTCAAATCTTTAGGTTTAATGAATCAATTATTAATTAGGTTATGGTTCTCCTTTGTGCAAATATCGCCACTTCCCTATCGCTCCGATCATTGTTGGATAATGATAAGTTGGTGGGATCCAACTTCGGTAGCTGGTACCGAAAGTTGAAGATAGTCCTGGAGCATGAACGGATCCTATATGTGATAATGGATCCTGCACCTGAGGAGCCAGCAGCCAATGCACTTGGAACAGTTAGAGACACTTACCAGAAGTGGCTCAGTGATCGGACCATGGTGCGCTGTATCATGCTGGCTGCCATGAGCGACGAGTTCAGTCACAGATTCGAGACGGCTCAGCCAAAGGACATGCTTCAAGTGTTGGAGGATGCCTTTGGCACACCCGATGATGTGGAGAGGCACAAGACTAGTAGTGCCATCTTCAACGCCAAAATACGGGATGATGCCTCTATCACTGATCATGTATTGTACATGATCGAGCTGATGGAACGATTGAGCAAGCTTGACTTTCCTTTGCATCAGCAGCTTGGGAAAGATGCAATACTGAACTCGCTGCCCAAGTCTTATCTCCCATTCCTCACTCATTATAGAATGACAAAGCCTGAAGAGAACTACCACGGGTTACTGGGGTTGCTTCAGAACTTTGAGAAGGATCACCAACTTCACAAGGAGCCGATGAACTCAGTGGGAGGTTCGTCTTCTGGTTCTCGATCCTTTGAGAAAGGGAAGAAGAACAAGAAGAAGAAAGTCAAGAAGGTGCAAGTTTAGGCTGGGACATCTGTGCAGAGCCAGACCAAAAAGATCAAGCCTGATAAGAGTCTATTCTACTGGCAAGCACCCTAGATTAGATAGTGTGTCAGATATCTACTTATGGCACTGTAGGCTAGGTCATATAAACAAGAACAGAATAAACAGGTTGACTCAAGAGGGAATTCTCGAAGTCAGTGATTGTGAATCACTTCTAACCTGTGAGTCCTGTCTTCTTGGTAAAATGACCAAGTCACCTTTTACTGTAAAAGATGAGAGAGCTATTGAGCTCTTGGGCCTAGTACATACTGATGTTTGCAGGCCCATGAGCACCAGTGCTAGAGGTGGATATTTCTACTTCATAACTTTCACGGATGACCTATCCCGATATGGATATGTCTATCTGATGAAACATAAGTCGGATTTATTTGAAATGTTCAAACGATTCCGAAGTGAAGTAGAAAAATAAACTGGGAAGAGTATTAAAACTCTTCAATCTGATCGAGGAGGAGAATACCTTTCTAGTGAATTTCTCACATATCTAAGAGAGAATGGGATTCTCTCCCAATGGACTCCTCCAGGAACACCACAGCATAATGGTGTGTCTGAAAGGAGGAATCAAATTTTGTTAGACATGGTCCGATCCATGATGGGTTTTGCTAGCTTGCCGATATCCTTCTGGGGATATGCACTCGAATCGGCCAGTTATCTGTTAAATAGGGTTCCAAGTAAGTCTGTAATTAAGACTCCATATGAGATATAGATGGGACGTAAGCCAGCACTTTCACACCTTAGGGTCTGGAGGTGCCCGGCCTATGTCAAACGATTAGTCACAGACAAACTTGGACCTAGGTCTGACAAATGCTCATTCATAGGGTACCCCAAAGAGACAAAAGGATATTTTTTCTACCATGCTGATGAACAAAAGGTGTTCGTCAGCCTTAAGGCAATCTTTTTAGAAAAAGAGTTCCTTGGTGAAGGAACCGTTGCCTCTAAGGTTGAACATGATGAAGTTCAACAGGTAGAAGGACCGACACCAATAGCTGAACCTGAGTCGGATATGATTAGATCAGATCTGGAGCCCAATATACCTGCATCATTAAGGCGATCTGGTAGAGTACCGCGTCAGCCAGACAGATACTACAGTTTCTTGATCCGAGACGATGATCCCATCGAACTTGATGAGAATAATGAGGATCCGATCACCTATATGGATGCAATGCAGAGACCTGATTCTGAGAAATGGCTTGAAGCCATGAAATCCGAAATGGAGTCCATGAAGGTCAACGATGTATGGACATTGGTTGACCCACCTGAAGGGGTTAAACCCATTGGGTGTAAATGGGTCTTCAAAAGGAAGAGGGGCGCAGACGGAAAGGTGGAGACCTATAAAGCCCGTCTGGTCATCAAGGGGTATCGTCAATGTTATAGTATTGACTATGACGAGATGTTTTCCCCTATGGTAATGCTCAAATCCATTCGGATAATTCTTGCAATATCTGCCCATCTGGATTATGAGATCTGGCAGATGGATGTAAAGACAGCTTTCCTGAATGGAGAGCTGACCAAAGAGGTGTATATGATACAACCTGAGGGGTTTACATCCACAGATGAGTCCAAGGTGTGCAAGCTTCAGAGATCCATTTATGGATTGAAGCAAGCTTCTCGGAGTTGGAACATGCATTTTGATAAGGTGATCAAAATGTATGGCTTCATTAAGAATGGAGAAGAGCCCTACATCTATAAATGGACAAATGGTCCAGTTGTGGTATTCCTTATCTTGTACGTGGATGACATTCTCTTAATCGAAAATGACATCCCCGCACTACAGGGAATAAAAGTTTGGTTGTCATCACAGTTCTCCATGAAGGACTTGGGTGAAGCATCCTACATTCTAGGGATGAAGATCTATAGAGATAGATCTAAAAAGATGCTTGGGTTATCCCAGTCCATGTATATAGACACTGTGCTGAAGAGGTTCAGCATGGAGAATTCCAAGAAGGGCTATCTACCGATAGGCCATGGAATTTCTCTCTCTAAGAAGGATTGTCCGACAACTCCTGAAGAGAGAGAGCATATGAGTAGAGTCCCATATGCTTCAGTCGTGGGATCTATCATGTACGCCATGACATGTACAAGACCAGATGTAGCACACTCACTAGGAGTAGTGAGTAGATACCAATCTGATCCTGGAGAAAAATACTGCAAAGTGGTTAAAGCCATCCTTAAGTATTTGAGAAATACTAAGGACCAATGGTTGGTTTATGGCGAGTCAGATCTGAAACTTGTGGGGTTCACAGACTCCAGCTTCCAATCTGACCATGATGACAGCAGGAGCGTGTCGGGTATATCTTTACTCTGAATGATGGAGCCATCTACTGGAAGAGTTCCAAGCAACATACTGTGGCAGACTCTGTTTGTGAAGCAGAGTATATCGCAGCATCGGATGCCGCGAAGGAAGCTGTGTGGCTGAGGAAATTCATCAATGAGCTCGGAGTAGCACCCTCCCTCAATGGTCCGATATTGCTCTACTGCGACAGCACTGTTGCCATAGCTCAGGTGAAGGAATCCAAAGCACATCAGTGGATGAAGCACATCTTGTGCCACTTCCATCTGGTCTGAGAGATCGTGGATCGAGGTGACGTCGACCTTCAAAAGATCGATGGAAAGGAGAATCTGACCGACCCCTTCACTAAAGTCCTGACAATAAAGGAGTTCGACAACCACAAGTCGAAGATGGGTATTAGATACTGTGCCGAGTGGCTTTAGGACAAGTGGGAGTTGTTGGAAAATGTGTCCCAAAAAGTCAATCGTCAAGCTGTTGACGGTTGAGCAACCAAGTATTGTAATTGATTTGTTAATAAATAAAATATATTTGGCATCTTCATCATAAGCTTTCATCTTCTAATGAACTCTGTTGTATGATGAAGTCCTTAGGACTATTTAAGTTCGATAAAGAGAGGATTTATCGATTAGTCCTTAAAACTGTTCACGACCAAATGATAGGCTGTTAATAAGGACGACAGCTTCTATCGAGCATAGGTCTCTGTAGGCCATATGGGTTGGTTGTCCTCTTAACCAAGGAGTGTGGAGACACTGGTATGGCATACAGGTGAGATGTAAGGGTACATCATCATTGAACGTGACCAACTCCAGAGTATTCTGCTGTCGAGAATGTCTCTGATGGGATATAGGTATAAGTGTCCCTTAGACTTGAGATCGCCTCAGTGACTTGCAAGCAACTCACTGTGCTTTGGTACCGGACTAACTGAATTTCTAATTCAGAGACGGAAGGCTTCTGGGCACAGTCAAGTACTTACGAAGTCAGAGTGTGATCGAGATGGGATTGACCACTCCAAGAGTTGGAGAAGAATGAGTCGCTGTATTTCAATTTAGCAAAACCTTGGCCAGGGTAATCCATCAGATGGATTTGATATTTTGAAATACAATGTGGATAACCTGATCAGAGTTGACAGTTGAACTCTGGGGTGTCCTATGATCATTTTGATCAAGGGATGAATTATATGAAAACTATATCCGCATGGGTTCTAAGGATGTTGTTCTACACATTCGACCTATCCGATCGTCGGTACCATTGCTAGATGGTCACTTCGATTGGTACAGAAATTTATTCCTGTGCTACCGGCTTAGGTTCGGACCTATGAGGTCACACACATTAGAGTTCATGATCCGATCGAATGGTTGATCAATGATTAAGAATTGTTCTAGGGTTAAATGATCAATACGATTGACATTTAACCCAGTGCAAGTGTTGCAGGAGGATCGATTAGCAATTCGATTGCTAAGTGGCTTAATTTGATTAAGCCAATGGGTTGATATTAAGTTTAATTAAATATAATTTAATTAGATTTGGTTTGGGCTTGATTGGATCAAGTCCAATTGGTTTATTGGATAAGCCAAGTGCAAGGAAAAACTAGTCCTAGTTCAACTAGGACTTGGATCAATCTAATTTCTAATTTGATTAGAAAATTAAATCAGATTTAAATTTAATTTAATCTGATTAAATTAGATTCTTAATTGGGTTAAGACCTATTTTAATTATGTTGATCTAATTTTGGTTTGATTTGTTTGAGAAACCAAATTAAAACAAGTCATGAGATAGAATCCTAGAAAGACTAGGATTCCACCTTGCGCCACATAAGCCTTCCCCACTCCCTCTCTCTTATTCAACGCCAATCTCCACTTATTTTGTGCGACAAAAGCCCTCTCCCAGATCTCTCCCACGTTCACAAAAGGTCTCCTCTCTTCTTTCTTACATGGAAGGTGGTTTGGATCAAATCAAAAAGGAATAAGTTTGGATTTCGAATTCTATGAGATAGAGTTTTAGAAATCCAAAACTCTTTCAATTTTGCACCGAATTTATCCAAATTTTTTTTGGAATTTTTGTAACTTTTAGGGTATATATTATGCATCCTTTTCTGGTGATTCATGCACAAAAATATGGAGGAGGTGCTCAAAAGTTGGGCGCCCTTAACTTGCCATGTTTGGATAAGCCTTGACTAGGTATTTGACCTAGACAAGGACTCTATCATATATCTCTATATAAGATGAGTTTCTTCATGAAATTTAGAAGAAGATATATATTTGAGAGACCTTTGTTCCATCCAAAAATTAGAGAGAAAGACCTTTGGGTCGTGGAGATATAAAAGACACAAGTTAGGGTGTCTAGAGAGAAAACGTGAAGAAGAAGAGGGTCTTCTTCTAGGATTTTTTATTTTCATATCTTTCCTCCCTCCATCTTGAGTTTCTGAGAGCTTCTCAGATCTGAAACTTCTCCTTTTACTTTCCATCTTTGGGAAGAGTCCAAATCAAGAAGAAGGAGGCACCTGATCAACCATCAAAGAAGGATCAGCGCAGTACTAGCATACTGTGCTGATTTCCTGAAGCAGGACTTCTGATCGAGATTCGTGGGCTCGTGTGGACGACTCCTAAAGGCCGGACGCATGTGCGGCTTGCAATATCATCCTCAAGCCCAGATCAGCGAGGTTAGAACGTCTAACCTGCAAGATAATAGATCTGATCTATTGTTTAATACATACATTAGATGTAGTATAGAGCATGTTGATATGATCAACATGTAGTTCATGCTGTATATATATATATTTTAATTTTAATTTATATTATATAATAATCATGTAATAGGATCTTAGATCTAGAGATTTTCTAGTTTTAAAAAATAAATTTTGATTTATTTAGTCTTTCGCTGTATGATCTTGAAAAAGTTTCAAGATCTTAACCCTGAAACCCTAAGATCTA